>NC_056751.1:340153197-340200697 GCF_019279795.1 Protopterus annectens | reverse complement strand
CTGAGTAATGCATGGAGTTGATGCTTTGAGCTACAGTAGCCCCTGCTTTTGTTTTCCAGAGCTGTTGACTTTGTAGTATTGTTTGCCTTTTTCTAATAAAATGTTTGCATTTTGTTTTATCAGCTTTTTTATTTTTAAAATATAGTAACTGTTAGTCTTGGCTCATCCCTTTTCTTCACTGTTTTCTGTAAAATGTAATATGTTATGTGATCCTATCTCGCCTACATTCTGTACTGATGGGTTCGGAGCCGATCCTCGGCTCCGACTCGGCACGCTATGCAATAGAGCGAAGTCTCTTATTGGCTGAGCTATTCTATATCCCAGGATGCACCACCACTACTTCCCCAGATCTCGTTTGCCGCTTACAAGCTAGGACGTGGTCTCGAACTTGGCTGAGCTAAGTGCTTTTTTCTGAGAGTTTTTTCTGTCAGAAATTTCTTTAATCTTAACCCAAAAGCTGTTTTAACGGCTATCGTTGTTTATAATTGTGTTTTTGTGGATATTTTGTGGTAAATATTTGTGACTGGACAGGGAAAGGTTTCCGTTTAAGTTAGAGGGGCCTTCCCCTCGTTCTTTAGTGAGTCTTCTTGTTGTTTCGGAGAGGTCAAGTACCTGTTTTAGTTGGAGGGTTATTGGCCCTCCTTTTGTTGTGTTTGTCATTCGTTTAAGTTTCTTGGGCTTTCGCCTCTCTTGTTAAAAAAAAAAAAAAAAAAAAAATTTTTATTGTTGTGTAAACCATTTGTACTGAGTTCCATACATTGTGTTTTTCTCTGACAAAGTGAATAGTGTCTACAAGCATTATGTCTAAGGAGCATAGACCCTCAGGATTTAAAAAATGCACGAGATGCAACTACAAAATGTCCATCACGGACGATCACTCCTTATGCGTGTACTGTTTAGGCGCCAAATACCTTCAGGAGTCTTGTAGCGTGTGTCACGCTTTTTCCTCTTGGGTCCTCCAAGAGAGGAAGAATAAATTGATTTTAAAAGGGCTTATCAAACCCTCCTTCGAAGAGGCCTTATCTTCCTCTTCCTCTCCAGCTAAGAAAAAGAAATAGTCGGCTCCGACCAGCCCGTCGGAACCGACCACTAAGAAATCTAGGCAGGCTTCTCCATCGGCTCCACGGACTTCGGAGCCAAGGGCGGAATGGTCTGCCTCGATGCCTCCAGCCTCAACTCCTCTGGTTTCGGAGCTGATGGCTGGGGCTTCGAGAGGCGGGTCACCTTCATCGGCTCCACTGATTTTGGAGCCGATGAGGGTTGCCGGCTCAGACTCTTCCCCTTCGGCGCCGGTTCTCTTTGGCACCGAGGGAAATTGCTATGGAATCTCCTCGGCACCGATATTGATCGAGTCTATTCGAGCCGGGTCCCCAGTCCTTCGGAGCCGATGGAGAAGTCTGCTCGACCCGGCGGTCTCCTCCGATCTTCCAAGATGTCGGATTCGACATCGACAGGGTGCTCCAAAGACCGCTTCAGTCTCCTGTATTCCAGAAATTAGTTTCGCTCCAGCACAATCGGCTTCGGAGCCGATGGCCCACCCTGTAGTTCTGGTTCCTCCTCCAACAGCCTCGCACCGCTGGAGCCGGTGCTGGTGGAGCCGATGGAGGTTTTCGGTCGGCTCGACCCTTACTCCAACCCCGGCTTTCGGTCGGAGTTCGAACACGGACCTCCTCGGTCGGCCCCAGGTGACGCCGGGACCGATGTTTTCGGTTCCGAGCCTTCCTCTCAAAAGGCCGGCTGCGGGGTGCCGTCTACTGTTGTGGCCGGGGTTGGACCTTCCCAGGACTCTGGTGGTCCGCCTTCAGGGCCATGAGGAGTGCTTTGGCCAAATCTTCTTTGGCTACCTCCACGGTCTCACCGGCACCTTCCCTACACACGGAGACTGGGTCTTTGTAGTCCCCTGTCGCTAGACAGCGGAGCCCGGGCCTGAGGTCACCCCAGTGGGGTTTCTCCTGGAGGTCCCTCTGAAGCTTCTTCGAGGAACCCCCAAGGAAAAGACTGTGCAAGAGGAAGCACGCCGACTCCCCGATGAGTCTCTCACGTCGGACACTGATCTTGATGATGCGGAGGGGTCCCCTAAGTCGTCCTCGGATGATGTCTCCTTTGCAGACATCTTGGAAGCCCTCAAACAACAAGGTGGCTGGCATTCCAAACCCCCTTCTGCTGACGAGTCGGTGTTCCTCAAGGCCTTCGGGGCTCAGCCCTCCGCCTCCTGGGTGTCTCCGCCCTTCAACGAGCTCCTAGATTTGATCTGTCGAAGGGCGTGGGAGCATCCAGACTGTGTGGAACCGGTGCCGGCTCGCCCAAATAAATTCTTATCAGCACCCCCAGAGAAGGAATTTCTGACCAAAGGTGTGGCTGTAGATGCCCTGGTGGTGGCATCTGCTACCCAACAAGATGTAGCAGAGGCTTTGACGTCCGTCCATCCTCCTAATAAGGAGTCTAGGAGCATGGACCGGTACGGGAAGCGCACCCTCAGTTCAGCAGCCTTTACCTTAAGTTCCCTGAACTATTTGACGCACTTCACTAGACTTCAGAGGGATCTGATCAAGGAGCTTTCAGATACCCTCTTGGGTAACCTACCTGAGCAACTGGCCCAGGCGGTTGGCTCTCAGTTGGCTACTCTGTCATCGATATCAAACTCGTCCATGAGGCTCATTTTATATGCAGCCGAGGGGGCGAGTAGAGCGGCGGGTACGGGTGTTGCTCTACGGAGGCAAGCCTGGCTCCGCCTGTGTCATTTTGCGGAAGCCTTTAAGTCTTCCTTTGCCGACGCTCCCTTTGATGAGTCCTCTTTGTTTGGACTCAAGGTAAAGGACACATTGATCCGCTGTGAGCAAGAAGGTAAGACTTTGGCTGCCGTAGGGGCACAGTTTTCCACTCCCTTTCGGCCTTACCCCAAGGCTAAAAGAGGAGGGAAAATGTGGTTCCGTAAATCCCAGAAGTCTTATCCCTCGCAGCAGGACGATCCCCCTTCTAGAGGCAGAGGAGGGGAAAATTTTTCTGGAAGACGCCGTCCCAGAGGCGGCAGAGGCCCCCGCAACACTGGAGACCGCGAGTCCTTTTGTGGCTCTTCAGCCTTCCACAATCCCTGAAGGATTGCCCGACTGTGCAGCTCCGGAGCCAGTCGGGGTCGCTTTTCGAGGCACCTAAAAGCCTGGGAGGGTATCACTCAGGACCGATGGGTGCTTCAATCATCGCCGGAGGTTACGCCATCCCCTTTTCACACTCCGGCCCAGGAAAATCCCGACCCGCCACCCAGTCAACGGAAATCGCAGCCTTCGAAATCTCAATGCTGCTTCAAAAAGGAGTCATCCAACCGGTCCCCGCAGACCAGATCGGATTAGGGACTTACTCAAGATTCTTTTTGGTGCCAAAAAAGACGCAGTCGGGGGTCGTTTTTCGAGGCACCTAAAAGCCTGGGAGGGTATCACTCAGGACCGATGGGTGCTTCGAATCATCGCCGGAGGTTACGCCATCCCCTTTTCACACCCCCCTCCACCGTCCAGGAAAATCCCGGACCCGCCACCCAGTCAACGGGAAATCGCAGCCTTCGAAATCTCAAAGCTGCTTCAAAAAGGAGTCATCTAACCGGTCCCCGCAGACCAGATCGGATTAGGGACTTACTCAAGATTCTTTTTGGTGCCAAAAAAGACCGGGGACTTGAGGCCCATTTTGGATCTCAGCAACCTAAATCGATCAGTCAAGAAGTCCAAGTTCCGAATGGTCACCTTACAATCCATTCTCCCACTGCTGGAGAAAGGTGTTTGGATGTGCTCCATAGATCTCAAGGATGCCTATTATCACATCCTGATAGATTAGGCGTCCAGGAGACATTTGCGCTTCAGCCTGGGAGACAGTCATTTTCAGTTCTGCGCACTGCCCTTTGGTCTCACCACAGCCCCCAGGGTGTTCACCAAATGGTTGGCGGTCGTGACTGCTCACCTGAGGAGTCTAGGATTCCAGGTGTTTCCGTATCTGGATGACTGGCTTCTAACTGCCACCTCCAGGCGTCTACTATTGCAGAACCTAGCAGCCACCATATCACTAGGCACTTCCCTTGGAATCACCTTCAATTGGCCAAAGTCTGTGTTGCTGCCATCTCAGCGCATAAGGTTCATCGGAGTAGAGATAGACTCAAACCAAATGCGGGTCTGTCTACCTACAGAAAGGATACAGACTATACAGGCTCAAGTCCGAGCCTTGCTTCTCAAATCCAAAGCCCCAGCCAGGATGGTCCTGCAGCTATTAGGCTCCATGTCGACCACTGTTCTCCTAGTCCCCTTAGCAAGATTGCATATGAGAATTCTCCAGTGGCTCCTATCGACCCAGTGGTCCTTTCAGGATCTCCCTCTGTCACCTCATATGGATCACGGAAACCTGCAAACGGGACCTTCGTTGGTGGCTGGTGTCCTCCAATCTGGATCAGGGACAACCCTTCGTTCCACCTCCTCCTATGGCCACATCGACGACGGATGCCTCCCAGACAGGGTGAGGGGGGCATTACCTGGGCAGGTCAGTCCAAGGCAATTGGCATTCCGACGAGAGTCTCCTTCACATCAACATTCTAGAAATGAGGGCGGTTCTTCTATCTCTACAAGCCCTCCACGATTACCTCCCTCAGGGCGTAATTGCCATTCAGTCCGACAACATGTCAGTAGTCTGGTATCTGAACAAGCAGGGAGGGACCAGATCCTACCCTCTTTGCAGAGAGGCCATGAAAGTTTGGGAATGGGCAGTGGCGACCAGACGTTTTCTGGTAGCGACTCGTATCCCTGGGAGATCCAACGTGATAGCCGACAGACTAAGCAGAACTATTCTCTCTCCTCACAAGTGGTCTCTGAAAGATGCAGTGGCAACTCAGATCTTCAGTAGATGGGAAACTCCTTGTTGCGACCTTTTCGTAACCCCGCTGAACGCGAAGTGCAGAAAATTCTTCTCTCACTCCAGCTCCGGGGGAGATTCCCATGGACGCCTTAGCCCACCGGCTTGCTATACGCCTTCCCTCCGGTTCCCCTCCTTCCCAGAGTGATCCAAAAGGCGACTCACTTAGGGAGCAAAATGATTTTAGTTGCCCCTTACTGGCCTCATCAGGTATGGTTTCCCTATCTTCGGAAATATGCACTGGACAGTCCATGGTTCCTGGATCAGATCCCGGACCTATTAATTCATCAGTCGGGACAACTCCATCAGTCCCTTCACTCTTTGAAGTTACCAGCTTGGCTCCTCCTCTTCCGACTATAGTCAGGAATCATACTTTAGACCCGGAAGTCATACGTATCTTATCCTCGGCCCACAAGTCTGCCACTAGGAAATTGTATATTAGCAAATGGAAGAGATTTGCTATTTGGGCTCAACTCCGGGGTCTAGATCCCATCACTGTCCCGTGTCAGAAGTCCTGAAGTTTCTAACTTCCTATTCAATCAAGGTTCTTCAGTCTCTACCATCAAGGTCCAATTGGCAGCTATTTCCAATTTTCATGAATCTATAAACCCACCTTTGATGAGCGACAGATTGTGTAAAACCTTCATAAAAGGTGCTGCGCTTTTACGACCTCCGATTTCTCATCCTGCTCCTCTGTGGGATCTCGATGTGGTATTACGTGCCTTAACCTCCTCCCCTTCAACCGCAGCAACCTGTGATTTGAAATTTCTTTCTTGGAAAACTGCCTTTCTGGTCGCGATTACTTCAGCCAGAAGGGTTTCAGAGCTTCAAGCTCTCTGTGTCAAACCACCGTACCTGGTTTTTCACAAAGATAGAGTATCCCTCAGGCCTAACCCATCCTTTGTCCCTAAAGTTTGTTCTAGTTTTTGCCTGCAACAGTCATTAGAACTTCCAGTTTTCTTCCCAAAGTACTCAAACAAAGCGGAATACATCTTCCACACATTGGATGTTCACAGGCAATTGCGCTTTTATTTAGATAGGACCCAACAAACACGGAAAACAGATCAATTGTTTGTTTCCTTTTCGGACAATAAATTGGGCAAAACCGTCACAAAGGTCACTATTGCCAAGTGGATCAGGGACTGTGTTAGTCAGGCTTATTCCTCTTCTAATAAAGAGCTTACAACCTCTGTCAAAGCTCACTCTACAAGAGCTATGGCTACTTCAATAGCATTCCATTCTAAGCTTGCCATTAGCGACATTTGTGCTGCGGCTACGTGGTCTTCTCCGCACACCTTCATTTCCCACTACAAATTGGATGTGGCATCTCGGGGGCGAGCTTCATTTGGTTCCACAGTTCTCAGGAGTGTTTTCCAGTGAGCCACCCAGGAATCAGGTGCTAGGGACACTGTCCCATCAGTACAGAATGTAGGCGAGAGAGGATCACATAACATCTTTTAGTTATGTACTTACCATAACTTTAGATGTTTGGGATCCATCTCGCCTACATTCCTAATAACCCACCCTCCTTCCCCCTGCCTTGGAGATCATAAGAGACCGGACGGTCCGAGTACTATCGTTTCATCTTGAAACATCTGGCAATGTTATATAAACAGTTATGTATGTGTACATGAGTGCAGACAAACAAGATCTGGGGAAGTAGTGGTGGTGCATCCTGGGATATAGAATATCTCAGCCAATAAGAGACTTCGCTCTATAGCATAGCGTGCCGAGTCAGAGCCGAGGATCGGCTCCGAACCCATCAGTACAGAATGTAGGCGAGATGGATCCCAAACATCTAAAGTTATGGTAAGTACATAACTAAAAGTTTTGGTAAACCCAATAAAGTTACCTTTTGGAAGCAAACTCTGCTTAAGGACTACCATGTCTAGTGCAGCACTTGTCTGAGATTATAACGCAGTGGTAAGACCTTGAATGTGAGTTATCCTTTCAGTCCAGACACCAGCAGAAGGTGCAGTAAAGAGGTGACAAACCTCTTTCTTTCCAGGAACAGTTCAAGTACAGTCAGGCTTGATTAGGGTCTTGAGCTCTAAATGTCATATGAAAATAAGTCCTTAAACTTAGTTAAAGTGGTAAGAAAGAAGATTGTTAATAAAAGTGTAATGAGAAAGGAAAGTGTTATAAGGAGTCTTCTTCTAAGTCTAATTGAAAATCAGGGACAGCACAATAAGTAGCATAAAATCCTTCAACACAGCTGTCAATGCCCAGGTCAGTTTAACAGTTATTGATGCTGCGTCAGTTGCAGGCTTCAGCAGTTTCCCTTCTTTTGCAAAAACTATTGCCCATACCACTGTTGGCTCCACCCTTCTTTTTACTGCAGGCCCTGGCACTCCGTGATATACCTGTTAGTAATTACTTCAAAGGATTCCTCTGCCAAACCTCTTCTTTAATATATTTCCACTGATGCCAGCTTGCTGCCTCAAAATGAAGGCTCCTGACTTTGATGCTGATGCCCCAGGTTCACTGATGCATTTAAGTTGCAGGAAGAGTGGTTGGATGGAGAAAAATACTGACTATAACAAACCTGTTTTTTTTCCCTGTGAGAGAAGGCCGTCAAGAGACCAGAATCATGAACATCTTTCATCTGCTTATTGAAATATGAGCCAGGCGAACTGCTGCCATTGCAAGCTTGCCCCAGGGAGTGATGTATGTAAATCTCTACTCAGAGTTCTGGTAATAAGACCTGTTCTAGACCAACTTTATTCTAAGATGCAGCATTGTATTTGCCTTTCCACAGAGTCCCAAAGATGTGCTTGATCCAGCTGAGGATGGCTCTTCCTGTGTGACAGAATATTAGGCCAAACGTTGTGATGGTAATGGCAGTATGGAAGTCTTCAATCATACCCCATCTTACTTAAAATAAATAAATAAATGAAATAAAAAAGAAGCATAGATCTACTAAATCAATGGATGGAGACTCACCTGATAATGGTGCCTGAACCACTCCCAAGACTGTTGGTGGTGCCATAGATACACACAAGTAATGAATCGGTTCCAATCAAAAATAGCTAATTTTATCATCTGTATATGCAAAAATGAAAACAAAAATAAATAAAGCATATGATAAAGGCACGCTGTATGAAGTGTAAATGTGACCTGTACACCAGCTCATGTGGTGTACAGTGATAAAGCACTGACTGTGACACAGTAGAATCTTATTCGATTAGGGGCTCTGGTGCATGATTAAGATGGTAGGAAGAGAAGAGAAAGACTTTCTCAAGGATGAAGGAAGGGATGCGATGGGTACGCATAACACAGCATATTTTCCCACTGGAAACCAGGAAAGAATGTCCGTGTTTTAACAATGTGATTGGATCGAGATTGTCCTGCTAGCTTCTGTTCTTGCAAAGGCAAGAGGCAGTGAAGCACTGATGCCCATTGCACATGTGTGTGCGAGCGCACACACACACACACACACACACACACACACACACACACACACACACACACACACACACACACACACACTTGTGGTGGTTGGACCCTTTTAATTTACTGCCCCATAAGGGGCAGATAGTATAATGGTGACTGGTCCCTTTAAGGAGATTACAGGGGGACAGCAGTGCATAAAGGGTATTTGAGGTGCAGTGTCATGGGGACTGCACATTGGTGACTCATGAATCTGTGAAGGAGTCTAGTTGGAGTTGTAGACCAGGAGGAAAAAGCAAGATAATCTGGAGAGCACCTCTAAGAGGGATGGGACCTGGTCCTTGAGAGGGGAGACCATCTGGATTTATTACCCCCTGAACTGAGGAAGATTATGTTTTGTTGTTCCCTCTTACTGTACTTTTGAGGACTGTTCCTCTGCTAGAGGGCTGTGTAAGTACTGTTTTGCTTTTGCCATTAACTGTGCCAGAGTCCTTTTTTTCTCAAATCAGACACTGCATCTATGTGTAAAGGTTTGCTGTAAAAGGTGAATGTGTTTACTTTGAACTTCAGGCTGATTTGTTGGATAAAACTGCATTCCTTTCCTGATTTTCTTTGATATGTCAGTAGATATTTTTTTAAATGAGAAAGATTACTCCAGTGATTGCTTTGTTTGACACAAACTACCCACATACTACAAGGTGTGTGTGTGTGTGTGTGTGTGTGTGTGTGTGTGTGTGTGTGTGTGTGTGTGTGTGTGTGTGTGTGTGTGTGTGTCTACATAATATGTTTGAGTGTAATGGTGGATAATGTGTACCTTGGGCAGTGGGCTCTTTTCAAACCATGGCATTTTTTTCCATTTAGCAGTGAAACAAAATGTAATAACCAGTAATTGCTCAAGTATCCATTTCATTGCATTTCAACTACAAAAAGTCATACAGACTGCTCTTATTTCAACCAGTTTCTGCACTCATCAGTTACTACCACTTTGCTGACTGTGTGCATATTACAAATCTGATTGTGATAAAAATGGCCACTGTAACTTTTTTCTGTTTGCCTTACACAAATCACTTACCCTCCAGTGACAGACTGATGACTGTTATGTCAGTCATTTCTCTCCACAGACACCTCTAAATCCACCTTTTCAGATGTTTGTGCCAAAAAACTTATTGTGTAAACCACTTATTTCTATGAAGAAATGAATTGCACATACTTTATCGGTAGCTTTGGATGCAGTAAGTGAAATTGTATAAAGATCACTGGCTTCACACCACAAGAACCAGCCATGTGTAGTACAGTTTAAATTAAAAAGAGTATTTACGATGGGAGCATAAGAAATATTAACCACCTGATGACTTATCTTAAGTCAATATGCGCAATCACTGCAGATGTAAGAAGTCATTTGATTAATTCCATATTAGAGAGAACTAGTACTAATGTAGATATTGCTGTTTGCAACCACCTTTGCTTTTCATTGCTTCATTTACAAATGGAGTATCTGCTGCCCTTGAAGAATCAGTGGTCTGTTTTGCATTAAAAATTTGTGTGCTGATTATATTGCCAAAAGTTTTTCCTGAACTAGATCAGCTATGTTATAGGGAATGGCATGCAGAAAACAACCTCAGATTTATAGATGTCCTTCAAGGATGCATCTGCAGTCCTTACAAATGGGTTGTCCTGTCGTCAGGCAGCCCTTCGGTCGGCCGGATTCCAAAGTCTGGGTCTGGCCTCGGCTGGTGTCGCACTTCACCCGACGTCATAGCTGCAGTTCTTCGGGTATAAAGGCATCAGCCGACGCCATTTTCCTCAGTCTTTCTTGCCGCGTGCGCCAAGCAGAAGCTGTTCGCAAGTGCCGGTCGGTCAGATCCAGAGATTACTACTACCGAATACTACTTCAAGACTTCTAAAAGCTAAGTACCCGTTGGGGACTCTTTCTTGCCTCAGCCGATGTCAGAAAAAATTAATAACTGTTTAACTTGTGGGAAACAAATACCTCATAAAGATTTCCACTCTTACTGCTTACCTTGTTTAGGCCCAGACCACGACGTAGCAGCTTATTTAGCCTGTGCTTCTTTCAACCGACGGACGCTTAGACGTCGGTCGGAGTTTGCTGAACAGTTTTTCGGCTCAGATTTTGCGTACATAATGCCGTCGGATCCTCCAACTTCACAAGTTGTTAAGAAACGCAAAGAAAAGGACCGACACTCGCGGTCCGCGGTTTCGGCCGAAACCGCGGTTAAGCAAACCACGAGTGTCTCTGCTTCGGCCGAAGCCGAGCAAACGGTTCTAACTTCAGCCGAATCCATGACTACTACTGAGGCCCCTTCTAACGTGGTTGAGTCGGCCTCTGAAATTCTACCTGCTACTGTGGTTTCACAAGAATTATCGGACATCATCCCTTTGGATGTTTCAACCCCTGCACGTGGTGCTGCTAGGCCACCTGCAGCCATGTCCATAAAGGCCTTTGCCAGGGCTAAAGCAGCCAAAACTTCTAAGTCTGTGCCTGTTAAGCCCCCCTCTCACAGGCCCAGCTCCAGTTCCCAAATGCTTACTCTGGCAGAGGATCTCATCTCTTTAAGAAGGGGATCCCAACCTCATCCAGACAGGGCCTCTCAACCTCCTCCAGAAAAGAGACCTAGAGCAGAGCCCCCTGAGCCAGTGTCCTCAGATGATTCTTCTGATGATTCAGACATTACAGACCATCCAGAGGCTCCTTTTCTACTTATGAAGACTCCGATGCTGAGGAATCGATTCCTTCTGCCTCTCCACCAGAGGAATTTTCCTTTGGGGAAACCTTACATGCCATGAGAGAGCAATTTCAATGGCAGGGGCAAGATTTCTCAGACTCGAGGAAAAGGCTTAGGACTTTTTTGCATTTACCACAACATAGGCCTTTAGCTATACCTCCAGTTCTTCCTGTTGTAGATGATGCATTTAATGATGCTTGCACTGCTCCTGACACTTTGCCTCCAGCCCCTGCTAAGCCCGATAGGTTCTACAGGGTCCCGGACACACATCATCATTTATACAAGGCTCCTTTTGCAGATCCCGAGACTGTCTCCCAGGGGCCTAAGGCAGTAGCTTCAACCTCAGTTAAAAACCCTCTCCCCTCTGAAAGGGAATCCAGGTCCTTAGAGAGATGGGGTAAAAAAGTATACACCTCTGCTACTCTCTCAGCTAGGGCATTGAACTGTCAGTTTCATATGATCCAATACCAGGAGTTTATGCTTGATCAGTTAACTAAGAAACTGTCCTCTGATGATTCTTTAGATAAGAAATATGTTCTAGAAATGCTACATAACATTCAGCAGGTTAGTAACCATTCTTTAAAATGTGGCTATGATGCACTGGAGGCTTCCTTTAGATCAGCCATGACTGGCACAGTTATAAGAAGGCATGCATGGTTGAAAGAACAGGTCTTGCCGGATCATGTTAAAGCAAAACTATTAGATGCTCCTATGGATAAGGTCAGTTTATTTGGTTCTCCTGCTCAGCAGGTACTGAAGAAAATGGAAGAAAAGGCAAAATCTGTACAAACAGTGAAAGATTTCTTACAGGTTCAGCCTCCAAGGTTTAGCAGGAACTGGCCTTCCAAAAATTGGTCCTTTCCAGACTCCCCTAAAACACAGAGAGGCAGGAATAGGCGTTCGAGAGGCAGAAATCAATCCAGAGGAGGTGCCTACAGGGGACGCCAGTGGCAAGGTAACAACCAGCGAGGCACAGACACAACTAGTACCACTGCAACAGGACAATCACAGTGACTTGGCTCTGGCACCGCCTACCAGGGAACAAATTGCAGCACCCTTAGGCGGAAAGTTAGCCTTATTTTCAAAAAACTGGCACTACATCACAAGAGACAAGTGGATTTTACAAACTATAGACCAAGGCTACAGGTTTCATTTCCATACTTTACCGGGAAAAAGAGGAATGCCAAACCTACCACCAAATCAAAAGACAGAAGCTCTAAAACAAATAGCTCAATTAGCAAAGATGAGAGCTGTGGAAAGGGTACCATCTATGGAACAAGGAAAGGGATTTTACTCCAGACTTTTCCTGGTACCAAGAAAAGAGAAAAATTGGAGGCCTATTCTCGACTTGTCCGCTTTAAACACATTCATCATTGTTCCAAAATTCAAAATGCTGACCCTACAGCAACTTCTTCCCATGCCGGGCAAGGAGTATTGGCTGGTGACTCTAGATCTCAAGGAGGCATACCTGCACGTCCCCATACGACCAAATTGCAGAAGATACCTCAGATTTCTTGCAGGATCAGAGCATTATCAATTCTCAGCATTGCCCTTTGGCTTATCTACTGCGCCCAGAGTGTTCACGAAATGCCTGGCATCAGTAATCGCTCACTGCAGGCTTCAGGGAATCCAAATATATCCATACCTGGACGACTGCCTGATACAAGCGGACAACAAAAACAAGCTAACAGAAGACTTACAAAGAGTCATTTGCTTACTGCAAGCCCTGGGATATACAGTCAATATAAAAAAGTCAAGACTGACACCATCCCAAAGAATAACCTTCTTAGGTGCAGAATTGGACACAGTAAAACAGATGGCATTCCTAACTGCAGAAAAACAAGAACAACTTCCTCTCTACTTCTTGGCATTAACAAAGCAGAACAAACTAACAGCAAGGAAAGTACTGCAGGCCTTGGGCTTCATGGCATCCTGCATAATCCTGGTCCCTCATGCCAGACTACATATGAGAAAGCTACAGTGGTACCTAAAGAATTTATGGTCTCAACACAGGCACAGCCTAGAAACCGAAATACATCTAATCCCATGCCTGAAACAAGAGTTCCTATGGTGGGCTCAGGCATGCCAGTCAAACCCAGGTGTGTCCTTCCACAGCATTTAACCAAGCCAAACCATCACAACGGACGCCTCATACCTCGGTTGGGGGGCCCACATGCTGGACAAGTGCATACAAGGCTTATGGACTCCAGATCAGCTGCACCTGCACATAAATCAAAAGGAAATGCTGGCAGTAAAACTAGCAATCCAGAATTTCAGACCATTCCTCCAAGAAGGGCAGTTGATGATAAGGACAGACAACACCACAGTCATGTGGTACATCAACAAACAGGGAGGCACTCATTCATACCCTCTATGCCGGATGGCACTAGACCTATGGAATATGGCTCTGAGCTAACATTCAGCTACAAGCAATTTTTGTACCGGGAAAAGAAAACATTCTAGCAGACATATTAAGCAGAACTACCTCGGATGCTCACGAATGGATGCTACACCGACATCTTCAAGGTCATCACAAGGAAATGGGGACTGCCACAAATAGACCTATTCGCATCCCCACTCAATCACCAGCTCAAGAAATTCTGCACAAGGACGTACCACCCACTTGCTTGGAAGGTGGACTCTCTATCCTTCAGTTGGAAAGGCCTGACAGCATATGCATTCCCACCTCTTCCTTTGATGCACAAGGTGCTATTGAAAATCAGAGAGGAACGTCCAAGGATCATTCTGATAGCTCCAGACTGGCCAAGACAACATTGGTACCCATTACTGAGGAGCATGTCTCGGGGGCAAATGTGGACACTGCCCCTGATTCCTTTGCTGTTAACTCAGAATGGCTACAACACCCTGCATCCAAACCTGAAAACTCTGCAGCTGACTGCCTGGAACATTACATAAGAGCAACTGACCCAAATTTATCCCAAAGGGTTAAAGACATTATCCTTGAGGCCCGCGACCCTTCTCGAGAAGGAACTATGCAGGAAAATGGAAAAGGTTTATCATTTGGAGTACTGAAAGGGGAAAAGATGTGTCAAAGGTAGACATTGCCAACATCCTGGAGTATTTGGCAGAGCTTTTCCATACAGGCCTGTCCTATTCCTCCATCAAGATACATGCATCGGCTATTTCTGCAGAATACAGCTTGATCCTCCTGTCTTCCTCTACTCAGGCAGTTTCTGAGAGGAATTAAAATGTAAAACCTCCTAGAAAACCACCATTACCAGCATGGGACTTGAACTTTGTGCTAGAAAAGTTGACACCCCCCAACCAGAAGCAACAGCAGATCTTCAACACCTATCCTGGAAAACTGCTTTTCTGCTGGCAATTACCTCAGCAAGAAGGGTTTCTGAGCTACAGGCTTTAATGGCAGTACAACCCTTCCTAATCTTCCATCAAGATAGAGTGTCCATGAGAACAAATCCTACATTTATGCCTAAGGTGGTATCCAGAGTGTCTTTAAACCAGGCTATCCACCTACCTAACTTCTTCCCCAATCCACAGAACAGGGGGGAAAGACTGCTGCATACTTTCTACCTGGACAGAACCAAGAGCAATAGAAAAACTGACCAGCTTCTGGTAGCATATGCAACAGGAAGAGAAGGAAAAGCAATTTCAAAACAGACAATCTCCAAGTGGATAGGAAATTGCATCAGATTCTGTTACTCCTACCATGGAAAGCAAACTCCACAGAACATAAGGCCTCATTCTACAAGGGCTACAGCCACTACCACAGCTTTCTTCTGAGGGGCTGCTACCAATTATAGAGGCTGCTACTTGGACCTCCGTGCATACATTTGCCAAGCATGATAACTTACCTTTGTACTCTAGATCCCGAGCAGGATTTGCCACTGCTGTTTTGCAAGGATCCCTAACTACCACCTAAATTCTTTCCCCTAGTTTGGCTATGGTATTCTACCCATTTGACTGCAGATGCATCCTTGAAGGACATAGTACAGTTTTGTACCTACCATAAATGTAGATGTCCTAACAGGAATGCATCTGCAGTCAGGATTACCCTCCTCTCCTTCTGTGGTATTCCTACCCACCTAATAGCTAGCTGGGGATCTCTTATATGTATTTGTTTGTATATATGTACATACATGCTTATTTTTTGTGTTTGCCTTCTACTATTTGGAAACATTGGCATTTATCCAAAATTTAGCTATCCTAGAGGGCAACTGGCATCTGGGGCAGAACTGCAGCTATGGGTGAAGTGCGACACCAGCCGAGGCCAGACCCAGACCCAGACCGGCAACACCGAGAAGGGCTGCCTGACGACAGGACAACCCATTTGTAAGGACTGCAGATGCATTCCTGTTCGGACATCTACATTTATGGTAGGTACAAAACTGTACTTTAGCTATTAGGCATGCAGACCAGGAGGCCATTAAGATGCCTAGCCCAAACTCCCAATTGCCCAAAAGCACTGTCTGGTTAAGTGACTTGCTGAAAGTTACACATTAGATATAAGTGGAAAGATTCAAAACATTGGCACAGGGAGCAACTCATTAACAAGTTAGAGCTGTAGTCATCTAAATTAACTGCGAGACAGAGTTACAGTTTGTAATTAAATGCAGAATTCCCTTACCATCTAGTCTTGTAGAGAAGATTGTATCACAGTAATATGTGACAATGACTGCATAATGGATGCTGACGATCAGATGATTCTGATCATTACTCCAGGTAATGAAGGCAATATGGCCGACAGATGTCAACCCCTTCACAGTTGCTGGAGCCTGCAAAGGAGTTACTGCAAAAAATGTATTACTAAAATTCAACATGTTTAGGCATTTAGTACACAATCCAGGCATATTAATTCAAAAATTATTTATTTAGTGCAGTTAATGAAGCAAAACAAAGACAATATATATGCTGAAGCAGTTTTTTGTTCAACAGCCTTACAAGTACTACAAAAATCAGAAGTTTTGCTATATATAATATGTTTTTCGGGAGGGGCTTATATGCTCTCAGGACACCATCTCATTTTTGACCTCCCTGTATATCTTCCCTGTCATCAAGACTAGCTATCCCTTCTGACATTACTCAGTACAGGTCTGACCTTCCTGAATGGCTGATAAGGCTGTATTGTTGCACCATATGCCTCCAGAGTCAACACCAGATTGTCTTCAAATAAGACCCTATGCAGTGTAATGAACCAGGACCCACAAGGCATACCAGTATCCCATTACTTGACTGTCAATCCCCAGTTAACATAAAACACTTTTCAAACCTGTCAGTTTGCATACTATTTTTTTCTTTACTTTTACAGTTATCACAGAGATTTGGATTTCATTTAAAACTTTTGTTTTAAATTTTACAGCAAAAACACAGACAGCCATTTTCTAAACAAAATGCTCTCACATTGAAAGCAGACTTGGCTTGAGAAACAATAAACTTGTTTCTTTGAAAGTCAGTTTTAGTGAAAAATGCATATGGCGACCTTTTCAGTTACAAAAGATGTACTGAAACTCCTAATCATATACCATATAGTAAATCACTAATTAGCAGGTATGTTAAAGCGTGTAGGAATTCAGTAAACAAATGAGTGACACGTTTGCTAACAGCCTGGGACAGCCCTCAAGACACATGTCCTTTTTCTTGAGCAGCCAAGGATTACTTTTGAAGCAACTATTACATGAAGCAGCTGTTTCACAGCTCATAGCCTTACTCATCTGCATTAAGTGATAGACAAACTGTTGTAAGCCAAACATAGTGCATTTGGCAGTGCATGTCTCCAAAAGACTAAATTAAAAAAAAGTATTCATAGTTCAAATGTTAACTTTAAACTCATAGACTTCATACTGTCCAGTATATTCACATCTAAGTAATAAACACACTGTCAGCATTCAACAAAATAAGGAAACCAAAAGTCCTACCTAAAGAACATGGCTGATATGATGATGCTTCTGTTTATTACAATCAGTTTCCTTCCATTACACCATAACTACTGTGGTTCATATGTACTTACCTGGCTTGCAATCCAGGAGACCACTGAAGAGCTCATCCCAAATTTCCAGTCTGGTTACATGACTTGCTTAAGGTCACACAGTAGGCAGATGACAGCGGGATTCAAACTCTGGGACACAGGACTACAGATCATGACCTTAACCCTCTCAGCCAACTGCTAGACGAAAGTAAAAAGGGAGAGTAAGGATTTAAGCCCCACACAACTGACACAGGAAACAGTAGCATTAGCCCACTGTACTAATTCATAAGTTAAAAGTGGAATAGGGGGAAGCAGGAACCAAATATTTATACAGACATGCACAGATATGGCCATCAATTACAGTTTGCTCAAAGTCACATGTTTGCAAATGGAGGTGAAAGGGTTCAAACCCTGTAGTTTTGACTAGAGGAAACAGTGCACTAATATCGCGCAGAACTCTAATGTTTGGCATTATTGACTGTCTGTAACCCTCAGTGAGATTTAACCTTCAGTGATTTATCATAAAATGAAGTGTATGAATTTGTGGCAATTAGTGCAGAGGATTAAGGAGGGCGGCCAAGGTGGTGCAGCGGTTAGCATTGTCGCCTCACAGCAAGAGGTTTTCTGGTTCGATCCTGAGCTGGGGTGCCTTCTGTGCGGAGTCTGCATGTCCTCCCTGTGGTTGCGTGGGTTTCCTCCGGGTGCTCCGGTTTCCTCCCACATCCCAAAGACATGCTGTAGGTGGATTGGACACTCTAAATTGGCCCTAGGTATGAGTGTGTGCGTGTGTGTACCTTCCGTGGAAGGTTGGGCACCGGGCTGGCAACTCGACACCATAAAACTCCACTGCCAATCATGAGCGGACAGGTGATCCGCTGTGGTGACCCCTAACCAGGAAAAGCCGAAAGAAGAAGAAAGAAGTGCAGAGGATTAAGGCTTTTAGCTCTTAATGAGCTGCTTGCTGTAGTCATGAATGCAGGGTGGGAGTCTTTCCACCTCCATTTGCCTACTGTGACTTTGAGCAATCACTGAATGAGACAGTGCTCCTGGTGATGCAAAATAAATCTGTTTTAACAACTAGAATTGTAATGACAGGCATTATTCACTAACTTAAGGAACTCCGAGTGTAAGAGAACTTTGAAGAGCCCTGGTTACTGCAACTGTAACACAAGTATGGTCATTTATGCTGCCACTTGTTTATCTTGCCCAGCGTTCTATATAGGTATGACTACCAGGAAGTTGAGACAAAGAATATTAGAACATTACAGGGGCATAAAAAAACAAGAAAACCACTAATTCATTGTATGTACACACGAATCATTGTTCAAACTTTAAAAAGTTTAATTTTTTTGTTATTGACAGGCTATATACAAAGGATTTGGGGGGGGACTTTAAAACCATGTTGGAAATAAGGGAATGTCTTTGGCAACTGAGACTTGTTGCCAGCAATGCTCCTGGTATCAATGATGCACTATCCCTAGCATGTATTTTAAGATACAAGGCAGCTTGTATATAATATAAAAGTATGTAAATTTAAATATTTTAACAGACATGTTTTTTGTTTTATATGGAATGTTTATTACTGCACACACTGCTTTTTATGATGTTTTATTTTGGTTTATTTATTTATTCTGGGTAGCTATTACTTACTTGAGATTCTAGCAAACAAGGTATTGTTGAGCAGGACTTTAAGATTTGGTGAACAGGAACTTTAGGGGATAATTGTTTAATTTAACTACCCTCCTGCTTTTTCATCATTGATTAATCAAGCACTAATTAATAGCTGTATTTAAAGGTTGTTTTTACTGAAGTTAACTGACTCTGAAGATGCCCATGAGGGTGAAAGCTCTTAGTCAGTTCAAGTTGCTGTTTTTTTTTATTTCTTCATTCATCAAATTGCGGATTAATAAAGGTTTTGTGAGGTTACCTGTTATGTTACCTTAGTGCCTTTTTGTTTACTAATTATTCACTATCTTTGCCATCTGAAACACACACCGGCACATGCACTTGTACAAGAGAAATATGTTGCTTTCATCTGCAGTGATTTTTTAGCAGTCAGAACTAATGTATAGCCCATTCTCCAGATCAGTGCTGTAAATGTCCTTTCTTATATTACTGTTGCAGAATTCAAATACTATTGGGTTATTTTGCCAGGGTAACCTGACAACTGGTTGGGGTGTCAAAGCCAAATGACATTCTTTGCAGTCATACATCCATTGTATGACCAAAGCACATGGCTATAAGGGTACATAACTGGACACATGAATTGATCCTCCGACTATCTTGCCACCAGTCCGTATGCAGGTCTGACACCCATCTGTCTGTTTATTCACATGGTCATTGGTGTTGCCTCTGCCTGCAGTTATTCAGATAAGTGCCCTATTGGGGAACCTTCCTTTTTTCTTGAAATTTGGTGTCTGAATCTGTTAGATGTCAGCTAAGAGATTCTGGTAGGCAGATTCACAAGGCTCTCCAGGCTTAGTGCTTTTTTTGTCTTGGGGCTGAACACTGTTATAAGAATTGTCAGTTGTTAGTGCTAAAAGCTCTACATACATGTGTTTTCTCATTAAATATTTATTTAGAGGCACAGTGCTTGAAGCGCCTTGTTCAGTCCAAAACGGCATAACCCCCAGTGTCCCATTCGCTGCAAAAAAAGAAATTCAAGAGGCCTAGGCCTGAACCATCATCTGCCCAGTCAGATTAAGAAGTACATGTTGAGATGTTTCAGGAACTCGCAATGCACCCAATTACTTCTCAGGATCCAGCTATCCCCCTGGAGGCCGGTATGGTGTCTGATTTTCGCATAGCCGATACAAATGATCACACTGATATGGTTGAGAAAAGGAAACCAAGTTTTATTATTTCTGAGAGACCAAGGGGTATACTTCAAATTCTAGTTAGGGACGAAGTGTCTAGATCAGAGTCTCTGACCCCTAAGATACCTGATAGGTTTTATAAAGTGTCAGAGTGTCAGAGGATCTAAAAAGCCAACTTCATGCTACTCAAGTCAGAAGTGACAAACTTCATGACACCCATGCAGACAGGATCTGAAAGTTCGACTGCTGAATCCTGCACTAAGGCACTGTATGAGCACATCCATTCATGCATGAATCGTGCCATCCCAAATAGAACCAAGACGCTTTCCTCCAAAAAAAGGAAGTCAGTCTGGTGGTCCCCTACCATAAACAAACTATACAACAGAAGGAAGAAACTGTTGCAGAAAAGAGGAAAATCCCAGGATGCAAAAAACTCCCTTACCAGCCTCAGTAAGAAGCTGAGATCCCTCATAAAACCCTCCAAAGTTAGTTACAAAAATAAAATTGCCAAAGATTCCAAAGACAACCACAAGACATTCTATAGTTATGTCAAGAATCTAAGTGGCAATGCTCAGGTCTGCTCTGAGCTACAACTGAATGCATTAAATATACTGATCCCAAGGATATTGCCAATATCTTGGCAAATCGATTTCGTGCCAACTTCACCCCCCCCTCTCATCACCTAAAGGGCCCATCTCAGTACCAACAGATTGCCAAATTCCGGTAATCACGGCCACACAGGTAGAAACCGCACTCTCCAAAGCTAAAAATGCAGCATCTATGGGACCAGATGACATCACGGGCTGTGTACTACATGAACTACAAAATGAACTTGCATCTCACCTAAGTGTCATGTTTAATCATAGCCTCACCTTAAGCTTCATGCCCACTGAGTGGCGCGCAGCTACAGTTATCCCACTCCACAAGGGGGGATCCACCTTGGATCCCGGGAACTACCATCCCATCAGTCTGACGAGCTTGATCTGCAAGGGCATGGAACACATTATCATGGAACTTATAAACAAAGACATTGGCAGCCTTCAAACACTGGACCCCACCCAGTTTGGGTTCGTGAAGGGCTGATATTGTCTCCTGAACCTGATTGACTTCTTCGAATCAAGTCTCCAGAGCTGTAGACGAGGGTAAGGCTGTCCACACAGCCTGTCTGGACCTCACCAAGGCCTTCAACACCATCCCCCACTCTGGAATCATAGATAAACTTACTAAGCTGGGCATAAATCCCTACGTCACTCGATGGGTTGCCAACTGGCTTACTGACACAACCCAGACTGTAAAAGTAGCCGACTCCAAATCCATCTCTAGACAAGTGACAAGTGGAGTACCTCAGGGTTCAGTCCTGGGACTGCTCTTGTTTGGCATCTACTTCTGAAGTACAGGCCAACACTAAGGGATTCTGGCTAACAAAGTTCACAGATGACTGCAAACTGGGAGCCATTATTGAATCCCCAAATGATGTGGATATTCTACAAAACGGCCTTACAGAAACAGATGCTTGGTGCCAGAGCCATGGACTCAAGCTTCATGCCAAGAAATGTATAGTTATCCCTTTTGGGAAAAAACATGTACCCATGAATTACCACATAGGTGGCAGTACACTAAACACTGAATGTTTGATGAGAGACTTAGGGACACAGGTGGACAGTAGTCTCACCTTCGTTAACCACATCGCCACAACAGTCAGGAAATTCTTCTATGTGGCACACCTCATCTCTAAGGGCTTTTCACCAGAAAAAAGGAGGTCATTGTCCCACTGTACTCATCCCTCATTAGACCCATTATAGAGTACAGCGCCCCGTTTGGTATGTACCTCACAAGATATTTGCAACAGCTGGAAAGGCCGCAGAAATACCTTACTAAAAGAATCACAGACCTAAAGAAGATGCCCTATGCAGACATCTAAAAAAAACTTCTCTTTTGCATATTGTCTACTCAGAGGCGATCTCTGCTTAGCATACAAGGCCATGTCAAACCCTAATCTGTTGGACATGCTCCACTTAAAGAAATCCCAATCCCTTAGAGCCACACGCTCCAGAGATCTAAACCTTGTCATCACAATGAACAAAACATGCTGGAGGGATAGGTTCCTGACCCAGAGACTCTCCATACTCTGGAATAGACTGCCCATACATGTCAAGAAGAGCACCTCCTTGGTGCTATTCAAAAGGAACTTTGACAATTAGATGGGAGATAGGAAATTCACCCCGAGGATCATGTCAGTCACCCTGCTAGACAGGGGTCCAGGGAAGTAAATATTGTGGGAAGAAATATCCAGGGAATTGTTATGGCTATGCGTGTTATAGGCCCTAGGGCTGATTAGCCTAGTACCAACCTATGAACCTATATGAAAATCCATTGGCAGATCCTTCTGTGTTTTCTGTCTCTACTGACAAGGCTTTCAAACTTTTACCTACTGCTGATGTTGTACCTTCAGACTGAGATAGCAAGGTCATGGACAAATTTGGTAATGCACTTAAAAAAAAAAATCTATTGTCTACTCTTGGTGAACTGACCAAGACTTTAATGTTAAGGTTTCTGAAACTAAGCATCAGGTTATTTCTTTGGTGGATCAGGGTACTCAGGTGGCCACACAATACCATCAGATATATATTTGATGGAGTGGAAGCTTCTTCCAGGGCAGCTGTTACTAGATCTGTTATCAGAAGATTTGCATGGCTTCTTTCCCACTCCCTATCTGAGGGCATCAAAGCTAAGCTGTTAGACTCCCATCTTAACAGGGATTTACTATTCGGTCATGCTGCTGCAGGACCTGTTGAAATCTTTACGGTAGAGAAGAAAAATAATGCAATATTTCAGGCAAATTTTCCTCACCTCAGTAACCAGATATTAAAGGAACAATCCAACTTTAAAGGAAGAACCCAGCTAAGCTTATATCCTTTTCAGAGCAGTAAAATCTGCTCAGGAGGATGCTTAGGAAAAGATTTCAGAACAAACCCACAAGGGATTCTGCCACCTTCCCCTCCCTTGGTTCAGCCCTCTCCCATCAAAAAGGCTAACCTTCTCCCTTCCAGCTTAGCAGCTCATCACTTCAGACAAGTGGATCCTTTGCATCATTCAACAAGGTAAGGAAATGACTCGGAAGAAAATTGCAGCCTTCTGAGACATTCCACCTCCTTCCATCAAGGTCCATATTCTCCATCCTGTTTTGCAGGGTATTGTAGACCAAAGTATCTTAGAATCTGTACCACCACAAAATCTAGGAAACTGCTTTTATTCTGGGCTTTTCCTGATACCCAGAAAAGGAGACTACTGACCTATTCTGAAAATGGTTCAGTTTACTGAACTTGAAAAAAATGCATTATCAAATGAAAAACAGCTAAGTTGTTGGATGAAAATGAACCTGCTACTTTCAAAGCTGCATCCTGGAGTCAGTAGTTGATAGGTGTGCAACAGAAGGAGAGGCCTTCCTTTCTGTATCAAAGGGTAATACCTTTCTGAGGGTACCTTCTTTCAAAATGCTTTTCCTTCAAGCTCTTTTACCCTTCATCTTACCCCAGTCTTTTCTGGTATCTTAAGATCTGAAGGATGCGTACCTTCCCAGTCCCATTCACCCTTCTTGCAGGAAGTTCCTCAAGTTCTTGGCTTGCTCATCAGGCTTTCACTGCTCTGCTTTAGCGTTTGGGTTATCTACAGCCCTCCAAAGTTTTCAAAAAATGCCTAGCACCAGCTGTCTTCTTTTGCAGGACTCAGGGAGTTCAAATATTCCCCTTTTCCTCAATGACCTTCTCGTGCAGACAACCTCTCAGGAAGACCTGTTAATCTCCGCTACACAGTTTCCCTTTTGCAGATGCCAGGTTTCACAATCAGTCTTAAAAGTTCTACATTGACTCTACCTAGGATCTAGTCTTTCTGGGTTGCAGGCTGAACACGCGTCTCATGCTAGCTTTTCTCCCACAGGAGAAAGTGTAGTCCCTCTATTATGTGTATTTTCACTTTCTCCTTCGTCTTCAGTCTTAGAAGCAGAGGAAGTTCTAAGGGCACTGGGGTTCATGACAGCTTCCATGCCCATTATTCCCTTTGCCAGACTTCACATGAGAAAGATCCAGTTTTACATATGGTCTCTGTGGTGTCAACATTGTCACCCATTGTACACCTAGATACCACTTTTTCCTTTTCCAAAAAGAGAGTTACATTGGTGGATCTCTTAAGTGCAGCTTAATCCAGGACTGCCTTTCAAACCAACTGTTTCAACTCAGGAGCTACATACATATGTATCAGATCTTACCTGGGGTGCATGGATGAGCCCCTTAGCAGTTCACCATCAATGGCCCCTAAACATAGAAAGGAGCACATTAGGGAGAAAGAAGTGAGGGTAGTCATTCAGGGTGTACAGATATTTTCATACTCATGGAATTATGGGTACCTTTGGAATTTTCACAGACAACACAGCAATCATGTTATATATGAACAAATGGAAGAGATGAGGTCTTACCAGCTGTGCAGACTAGCTCTTCTGGCATGGGACAAAGCTGTAAAAGTAAATATGTGCCTACGAGCAGTTTAGATTTCCTTCACAGGGTAATGTTCTGTCAGATTTACTAAGCTGGCCTTGGAAGACTCTCACAAATGGATATTGATCAGAGAAGTCCTCCTTGACATAGTCCACAGATGGTTATTTCTTTGTTAGGTCATTTTATGCCCAGTCTCAACCATCATACTTTTGTGAGTTCATAGTCTATTTCTCTGTCAAGGCAATCTTCAATTTCTGCACATATGCCCTTTGATCCAACCCTTCTTTCTAGAATTGAGGCGAAGCAGCTTCTCAGAGGCATCCTTCAATTGAACCTACCTAGGAGGGCTATCCCTGTCCTTGGGACTTTAACTGGAAAAATGTACCCAGCCACTTTTATATCCAATGTCTTATGCATCTCCAAATTTTTCTTCTTGGAAAAATAGCAGTGGTCCTTATTTCTGCCAGAGTAGTTTGAACTACAAGCCCCTAATGGCTCCTCCTCCCTTCCTTATTCTCTGTAAGGATAGGTTATGTCTTCCTTCATGCCTAAGGTGTTCAGTGAGTTGTCTGTCAGTCATGTACAACATTTTCAAAGTTGGCCAGAAAGTGTATTTTTTCTGTCTTGTAATGGTCTGTTTACAAGTTCAAGTAACCTTTTCATGTTTATGTGCATTTACTTTGAAGAATTTAAATTTTTATTTCTTTCTCACTGTCATAATCCTTCCCAGGCTTTTGGGTGTTTTTCATATCTACTGTTTCCAGTACTTTTTAGCTTTGCTGCTACCTTTAGCAATGGCATATAAAAATGTAATACCTATTTCTGTGTACATCGTCTTGTTAATTAGCTGCGGGTTTATCAAGTGTTGAAATATAATGTCATTACTTGATAAACATTTGAGTGTTTTTCCTCATCTTGTTAAGCAACACAGCAAGTGTGACATTTGTCAGGCTTTTATTTCCAGTACTCTTAGGGTTTGAAAAACAAGCTAAAACTTGTTTTTCTGATGTGAAAATCACCTTTGGCCGAGTCTGATAAATCCTCAGCTCTGAAGAATGCTTCTGAACTAGTGCTGTCATCCCGAGCCTGTGATTGTTATACTCCTGTCTTATTCCTCTAAAGCTGACAAGGAGGAGTTAAATCATAGGTCTGAAAAACAGAGACCTTTCTCTCTCTAGGTCCTCATGCTTAAAAATGAGATCTACTGATGTTCCTCATGTTACTTTAAGAATCATTGCTTTCAAATACCCTGCTAAATTGGTGAAATCATAAGCCTAACAACTTTGCCTTATAAAGAAGTGTCTCACATTATGACCACTGCCCCATCTTCTACAAGCAGTTATTTGCTTACCATGCATCTGTGGCTGTTTCACCTCATCTGCTTCTCATTTTGGTGTGGCTAGATGCATTTTTCCACCTTGCCATTTTCCAGTAGGACTTTCATATATATCTCACCAGCACACAATGTTGGTGCTGGTACCAGAAAGCATGCCATCAACCCATAACGCCAAAGACTTGTTGACATTGTTTGTGATCCTGACTTCAAAACCACATTCTTAGTGTCAGCAACTCTTCACTATTGATACTGCTATTATTAAACACCATGGGCATTGAAACTATTGACATTGATGGATAGGGGCTGGAATCTGAGAGTCAGTCTGTCAGAGTTTAATGTTATGCCAAGCTAGTCACTGTCAGTGCTAGTCTCTGAGGAGTCAGCCTTTTGACTGTCAGCACTGGTATCATCTTCATGAACCTCAGCATTGGCACTTATCTCGACATCATTAATGCTGATTACCCTGCACTTGCTTTCATTGGCCTCCACCCTTTTACAGACTTGTTTTCACACAAATATTAGGTATTTTGTTTGTTGAGCTGTCTTGTAGTGTTCTCAGATTCTGTCATATTCAGCCTCCCTCAAACCACAGAGCTGCCCTTGAGCCACCAGTAGACAACAGGAAATTACTTCAGATGTCTCTGTAAAAGATTTCTCTGAAAAAAAAAAATTGCAGCATACACTGCAAATGTTGGGCAGGACAGGGAGGTGGCCCAAAGCCTCAGACATCAGGCCTCAAGCAGTGTTTTTACATAACATGGCACCCAGACCATGCTTTCTTCCTCCTTCCTACATGTGTAAGAGGAAACCATGTGAACTACCTAGCTGAGCCACCTACACTTGATGTTGATGACCAGGAGGACAGAGCTTCCCTTCCAAATCCCTCAGATGACCCTGATTCAGAAAAGTATTGCAGATGATGAGGCAGAGAAGTTCTTCCAAAAGTGTATTATATTGAAAGAGGCCTTGTAGACCTCCTAACCTACTTCTTGGGTGGCCCTCACACTTGTGAAATTGCTTTTACTGGCTGACAGTACAGCATGAAACAACTCTAATACTGTGGCATCTTTATAAAGGAAATATTGCATGAGCCTTCATTCCCCTAAAGAGGGGATTTGCTGTTCTGGGGCTCTAGAATCTGATGCAATTGGTGCAACAGCCATTAAAAGGCTCCAGTCCATATAGCTCTACGGTCTACTCTCTGATAAAGAGTTTTGGGCCATGGACCAGTTTGTGAAGCATGTTTATGTATACTTTTGTTTTTGAGGGAGTGCTTTTTGCTGTGTCACATGATTCAGTTTCTGTGAAACTTGTTTGAAGTACAACAGGTTTTTTTTGCTAGCTGGCCAAGGGACTTTTGAAACCAAGAAACTTTAGTTGCAATTGGTACTTGCCTGTTAGATATTGAACCTCGCAATGAGACTAGCATGCAAGTTTACTGTGGATTTGGCCTGGGCTGCAGATACCATTATTGCTATGCATCAACACATTTAGGTCCAGGTCACTGAATTTGCAGAAAACACTCGTGACGTTTCTGAATTTACCCTTTGAAGGCACCACTCTTTTTAGTTGCAAAGATAAGACTCCCACCTAGAAAATATGAAGAAAGGTGTCAAAGTTTTCACTGCTGTTACTGCACATTTGCAAGAATGCAGGAGAGTCTCTTGTCAGCTTTGGTTTAGGCATGGCCAACAGCAAGAGAACTAGAAATCTGAAAGAACCAGCACATGTTCCACATTGTCACTGTTGCAGTAGCCTAAGCTGTCTTGGTTGTATCTTGCCAAGGATATGACCACTGGCCAGCTTTCAAAGCTTCAGGGGATATTCTACACACCTTAACCACTGTGGGGCTTGAGAAGTGCTTCAGAAAAGCAGTGGTTAGGGTGCCGAAAGCTTCAAAGCTTTCTTGCCACTGAAGTGCACACCATCTGCAGGCTTCATGGAACTGAAGGTCAGCTAGCAATCCTTCAAGGCTATGCAGATAAGTAAGCTTCTGGGAAAAACCTTCCACTTCATAATTTTTTTTCCTGACAAAAATCTGTTTTCTTTTTCATTAAATAAATACATTTATTTTATGCTAGGAAATGTCATGTATATGTAATATCATGTTGTGTAAAGGAATTTTTTCTTTGGAAATGCTTGTGTGAAAAAGCTGTGTAAAAATTCATTTTTGTAATTTGTTGTACATTTGCGTATAGAATATTTATGTATGCAGAGTACTGTAGTTTTGTTGACTGTCGTTGAAAATTACCTTACAACTTAAAATTTTCTGTCAGGATGTTTACCATCCAAGCTCTGCAACAAGCCTTCAGGCCTTTTTTTCAGCTAAACCATGGAGCAGTTACCAGTTTCCTCTGTTTTTCCTTCCTCGATCTCAAGAAGAAAACTTTTCAGATGTCAGGCCAGCTCACCCATTGCATCAGCCATCGATGTGCACCTCTGCTGTGGCCAGACCTAGACCACTCATTGCTGTCTCTTGATCCCTCTAGTGTAGCTCCTCAGGAAGCCACTAAAGACAGAGTTATACATGTACTCTGTGGCTACAGGATTGCCTTCATTGGGCAAGGGAGATCCTCTCTTTTCAGTCTATGAAGAAGGAGCCTTAACACATAGCCAGGCTAAGCCACCTGATTCCCAAGCTAGTGCCTCAGCCACAAGTCTGTCTTTTTCCAAGGGGCCTTCCAGCAAAAGAAAGCAAAAAGTTAAAAATTGGGCTTCTTTTTCTCTCCCTATGAACAGGGAAGACTTACTGGGATTTGCTAAAGGGTTGCGTCACACCTTCAATATTGTAAATCCCATATCTTCACTGACCTCACAAAGGAAAATAATTCCTTTTCTTTCTGACACTGATTCCATGAAAATTCTGATTCTGTTGAAAGTGTTTCTTCAGATTTCCCACCAGTAGAGTTATATTTTTCGGAAGCTGTGGGTAAAATGAGATTTGCTTCAGTGAGAACATGGTGAAATCCCTATCTCTCAATATAAATATTTGTTACATTTGGATTTTATACAGCCTGCAGCTTTAGAGTATGTTTTCTCAAAAGCTTGCAGTAGGCCTGACAGTCAAAGCTCCTGCTCATAAAAAAGTCAGGCTGTAAAGGTACCTCAGACACATTTTTTTCTAATCCCAAATCAAATCATGGAGTTATTTCCTCACCAAAGCTATCTACTGTTTAACATATTGTGAATTCTAACCCAATTCCATCTGACAAGGAAGGCTTTTGATAGATTTGGGAAGAATGTTTATTCTTCTGCCACCTTAACTTTCAGAATGTTGAACTGTCAAGCTCTTAAGGTAACTGGCTTGTTCTGAGAACACAAGAAAGTTAGCTGTCAACCTTCCTTCTTCAGAGGTTAAATCTTCTTTTAATTCCTTGCTAGGGACTGCTTTTCAAGTAGCCAAACATATTTTAAAGTATTCTTATGATTTTGCTGATGCTGTATCCAAAGCTGTCTGCTACTGGTTCATTTATGAGACTGAGAACATTTGCTTGGTGACATTCTCAGAACTCGCAGGGAGGTACTAAAGCTGAGATTTTTAAATTCTGCCCTTGCCCAACATGTTCAATTTGGCTCTTGTGCAGCTGAGGCCCTTAAATCAATTTTGCTCTTTCGTCAAATCTTTTAAGGAGTTTTCTAAATGTTTCCTTTTCCAAGTTTAGTGATTTCTTTCTTTCTAATTCAGAACCCGTTTCCAAGAAGCAAAATAAGCAGTCTCAGCAGGGTTTAAACAAATCAGAATTTTAAAAAGCAATGGCAAGGAGAGGCTGATAGAAGAAAGGAGGAGCCTTCCAGAGCCAAGGACAATCCAAACAGTTTGAATGACTACTTGCCCTTTGAAGTTTTCCCCTTCCTACCTGGAAATCTCTTCAGTCTACCACTCAGTCAAGGCCTTCATCTTCCTCAGTGGCATCAAGCTATTTCAGACAGATGAGTTATGAGAATATGTCAAAGAAACAGCAAAGGTGCCAAGCACGGCTTAGTTCAAAATATTTAATGGGTACAAAAAATACACAGGGTAAGCACTTTCACGAACCAAATCTCCGCTTCATCAGACCATAATAAAGCTTTATTATGGTCTGATGAAGCGGAGCCTTGGTCCGTGAAAGCGCTTACCCTGTGTATTTTTTGTACCCATTAAATATTTTGAACTAAGCTGTGCTTGGAACCTTTGCTGTTTCTTTGACATTTACTACGTTTTCACAGTTGGTTCCTGTGTCGAAAGTGAGGTTTGTTTGCAGAGTTATGAGAATGATCCAGTATGGCTGCAGACGGCAATGGGAGTCTCGTCCTCTTTTTCAAGGAATTCCACCTTGTCATGCAAGCAAGGCGTGTCTGTTTCATCCAGATCTGGAGCACACATTGTCTCAGGGGGTTCATAGAACTGTTGCCCTGAGATCAGGTAGATAAAGTTTTTTTTTTATTCAAGGATCTTTCTGGGTCAGAAGAAAGAGGGAAATTGGAGACTAGTTGTAGACCTCTTCTTTCTCAGTCTCTGTGCCAGGGTCCCACAGTTCAAGATATTATCCTTCCAAACCTTGTTTCCATTTATAGCCCCCCCCCCCCCCCCCGGTTTGTGGTAACATTAGGTAAAACGTCCTTATTGTCACATACCAATTTGCAAAGAATTCAGACTGCTTTAAGATTTTCTGCATCTGACTTACATTATCAGTCCTGTCTAACCCTTTGATCCATCTGCACCAGCGGTATTAACAAGTGTCTGGCTTCAGTAATTGTTTACTGCAGACTTTAAGGTATTCACATCTTTTTATAGTTAGATGATTGTCTTATATTTCCAGACTGTTCTTCCACTTGTTTCTCTAACATGTGTCAAGAAACTCCCTCCGTCTGAGGTTTCAGGTGAACTTGCAGAAGTAGTATTTCATTTCTTCCCACAGAATATTTTTTCCTGGGATGCCTTCTGGACACTTCCTTGAAGAGCTTTTCTTCATCTGGACGAAGTAGAACTGTGCAAAGAAAGCTTCCTGAGCTTTTACAACCAGTATCTGATATCTGCCAGGGACTTTCTCATAATTCTGGGTTCCAGTGCCTCTGATTCTCATGATTTCCTTGGTCAGACTTCATGTGATAAAAAAATGCAGTACTAGCTCATATCAGTGTGGTCTTACCAATAACATTCTTTATCCTTTCAGATTCCAGTGCTGGAGTTTGCAAGAAGAGCATTACTGTGGTGGGTAAACAGGTTTCTGTCAACCCAGGTCTTCCCTTCTCCCTTCAGCCACCCTCTGTCTGTTGCAACAATTTCCTCAGAATTTGCTTGGATGGCTGTATCGAAAGGAAAGTGCAAGGTTTGTGGAACAGTTAGGACAGATAAAAGCAGATAAATGTCAAGGAGGTGTTGGGTATACAAGCCTTAAATCCTCTCTGATCTCCAGAACCTCTGTAAGTTATCACAGACAACACCACAATGATGTATGTAAACAAACAATGGGGTACCACTTCTTACCCCCTTTGCCGACTTGCCATGGTTGCCTGAGATGCAGCAACTCAGATCAATTTGACTCTTCAGGCTTCGTTCATTCCTTCAGAGAAAAACATTATAATACACAAGCTGTACAGGACCAGGACAGATCATCACAAATGGAAACTGCCCCCGAGGGTCTTCTAGGAATTGATCCAACTGGGGGGACACCTCAAATCCATCAGCTTGCCTCCTTTCAAAACAGAAAGTTAAAGAAATTCTGATCCAGAACTCTCTGCAAACTGGACTGGAAGATGTATACTTTCTCTTTCCCATGGATTCTTTATGCTTTTGTAGCCTTTTCAGAGTTCTAAAGATCGGGAACGATTCTTCAAAAATAGTGATGGTAACTCCCTTTTGGCCCAGGCAACAGTGGATGTCCTTCTATTCACTTGCTGCAGTATTCTTAACCTGGGGGATATCCCGCTTGAAGACGACACGACATCGGCCAGTGTACAAAAGTCTTATAGTACTGTATTATACGTGGGATGTTTGGCCAAGGGCAATTACAACAGGCTTCCCCATAAACTAGATTTACTTTCCCAAGACAGCAGTTGTTTGATACACTCCAAAATGAAAACCCTTCATTTGACTTCCTGGCTGATTGTTTCAGTGGTTTTAGGCACCTTTTTTTCCCCTGAGGATATGCAGCAGATACTGAAGGAGGCTAAAAAAACTACTACTGGAAAGTCCTGTATCTGTGTTACCTTCTAGTTGGTGCCATATGAAGAACCAGGACCCTTTTAGGGCCCATATATCTTTGTTTCTGGAATACTTGTGCAAGTTCCTTTCTTTTTCTTCTGTCAATATTCATCTTCAGCCATTTCTGCTTGTCTGCTATTACATCCCCTACCCTTTCTACCTGTCCTCAAGTCCAACAGTTTTTTTAAAGTGGTTTTACATAGCCATCCATCTAGTAAATGGGTGGCTCCTTCCTTGGGATCTTTGTGCTTGAAAATTAACACATATTCCATTTGAATCCGCTCATCAGGCTAAGTTGAGATTTTTAACTTGGAAAACTGTTACCCATTGCTCTGTCTACTGCAAGACGGGTATTAAGTCACAAACTCTTATGGAGAATCAGCCCTAACTAATTTTCCACAAGGGCAGGTGTTCTTTGAGAACAAATCCTTCTCTTATGCCTAAAGAGGTTTCATAGTTTATCTTGAATCAATCAGTCTCCCTGCATTCTTTCTAGAACCTAAAAACAAGGGAGAAAAATGGATGTGTGTAGACAGCTTGCAGTACTACTTGGACATAACAAAATCCTTCAGAAAGCCCAATCAGGTATTCGTTTCCTGTGAAGATAAGAAAAAAGGACAACCGGTGTTAAATGAAACAGTTTGTAGAGGTTTTCTCATGCTATTTTTTGTATTCTCACCATAACAAGTCACTCTCGGCAAGGTCAGGGCTGCTTTTGCTAGCATCATTTTCCAGGGGCTCTTGGATTCTTAAATGTTCCGTCTCCCTATAATTCTGAGATACGGAAGTCCACTCACTTAGCTTAGGCTGTTGCAATAGTGATCTAATGTGGAACACAGTACAGTAAACTTCCCATAACAGTAGATGTGTGAATAGATCACTATTGCAGTAGTCATCCCTCTTTCCATTCGCCTTTATTCTGTGTATGGTGCATTGCAAGGGTGTTGATATATCTACTCCTGTGTATATATTTACGTATGTTTATTTCTTTAATTTTCTTTTCCTAGAATTTACCTTTTATGGTTCTAACTTCTCTTCTTGAGGCAAGAAGGATTTGAAGTTTTTAGTAACCTAACCATTGCTTTTATTCAGTTCTCCTGAAGCCCCACAAGGGGTGGAGTATGTGGAAGGAGCTCTGAAGGTTTGAAAGCTGAGCAGTGATCGTATCTATGACAGGCTATAACCCAGATGTGTTATGCTACTGCAACAGTGATATATTAGAACTTCAACTTTTATGGTAAGTTTACTTACACAACTGTACTTTCTTTGGTAACTTTCAAAACAATCATCTTCCTTGAAGTAGGGTCAGTCAGAGGTCGAAGGGAAATCATGATCCTCCTCCAGAGGGACAGTAGTAGAATTTGTGGCTTTGCCCAGCCCTTCCATTCTGGGGATAGTCTGGGAGGCAGTCTGTCCCTTAACATTCCTGCTTTACTGGCAATTATGCTAGATGTGGACAAAGTCAGTAATATTCAGAGAAAATACAATCCACTTACGCAAACACAAGCAGGCATACATGCACACACAAAAAAAACAATGACCCTCCTTATACTTGCACAATCCCACTCCAAGAAAAAAATACATCAAGAAAAAAGTATTAAACCTGCTATAAAAAAGTTATCCAAGAAGTCACACCAGACCTCAGGGTATTACTTCAGGTTCTGTTTGGTATCAAAGAAAATGAAGCACTTAGGCACATTCTGGATTTACGTAACCTAAACAACTTCTTCCCAGAAGAAATCTTTCAGATGGTCATAGTGCCGTCCATCCCTCTTTGTCATAATAAGGAGGGTTCTGTCCTGCTGTATAAAGTGTTAGCCTGTCTGTGATAGTTGTATAAGAAAGAGGCTAGTTGCTCCTCAGATCTGATCTTGTCTCTTCTGTCCATTCCTCAGTGGATGAGTTCACGGATCCAAACTCTTATCTGACTTTGACTGCTCTAGACTTTGGCTCTAAATCTTAGGCTCTTCCCCTTAACTATAATCTCCTCCTCCTCCCCCTGACATTACCCCAGATCTGATTAACCACTCCTTTGCTTCAGAAGTCAATCCCCATTGCTCAGTCTTAGGTTATTAACAGTGAGGTTTTCACAGTGTTTTCTTTATACCTTTGTTAGTTTTTTTCTTCTTTATTATCTTTATTCTGCCTTTTTCTTTCCTTTACAGCAAATATATATAGTTCTGTCACTCTTGTGCACCTGGCGTTCTTTTTGTAGAGTACTGTGCTGTTTGGCTGTCTCATAGAGTTTGCTTGTTAAGGATAGTTTTTTTTTTCTCTGCTAAAATTTTGGATTGTTGGGTAAAGTGTGGTATTTGTTCTGGTAGCAGCTGCTGCTGTTGTAGTTTCTTTGCTATTCTTTGATTTCTGAAAAACCTTTGGGTTTCAAGAAATGTGTGGCTTGTGGCCACAAGATAGCAAATTCAGACTCACACTCCGTGTGTTTACTGTCTTGGTGCTGCCCACTAGGACAATCAATGCACCTGCTGAATATAAAAATAAATTTGTTCTGAAGGAACTGTTCCCTGCCCTGCATAAGATTCGTTTTAGGCTCAGTCTGCTACTGCTGAAGCTTCCCCCTCCATCAGGAAGTCCTGTGATAGACGTAAGGGGAATAAAGGTGCTGATGTGTCCAAGGAGAACTCTATGGATTTTATAAAGTGCTACCCAGACCACTCTTCCTCATCTGTTGCCTCCACAGCTCTAGCCCTGAAAATGTCTAAGCCCTTGGAACTGACTTTGCTGTCATAGATGATTGTGATCAGATCCAATACTGTTTGGCTCTCATAGCCAACATTTTCTCTGGAGCCCATTTTTCATATGCTGCTTTCCCCTTGTTTTGCGGTGTGGTCTTTTCACCAGTCCTCTAGGCCTTCATCTACAGCTTCTTCCTGCGGTCAGGCCAGTCAACTGTGAGTTTTGCTGAAGCAGACATGGACCGAAGCAGACATGGACCGGATGATGATGTTTCTCAGGATGCAGATTCATTTGGGGGTTCTCCTGGCTCCAGACACTGTGAGATTAGGTCCTTCCCCCTCATCTTATTGTGGCTCCTACCCCAATCCATTTTTCGGGCCTGGGCACTACAGATAAGAGTGTTTGCCCAAGGGGGATCAGAAGACTTGGTTGTTTTCAACTCTGGCACTAGCTCTGATCCATTCTGTTCTGACTGTCTTGGATCTGGTGGGATCTCCAGGCTGAAATGTCAGGGCTGGATCTGGAGAGTGGGGTCAACTCTGAAGTTTTGATAGATGTCCTTTTTTCTTGGAACCATTGTCCTAAACAACTCAGATTCAGCATCAGCCTTGGAGCCTAATCAGAGTTCCGAAGCTTGCCTGCCTGAGCTCCATCCGGAATAATTTCGATTTCAGCATTGGAGGCTGTTGAGAGAGGGCTTTTGCTGCCAGATGAGTGGGTTACTCTCCCTCAGCTCCATCCGTCCTCCATGAAGTGTACTTGGGTCTTGATCTTAATCATCCCATCGAACCTCAAGATAGATAGTATTGAGGACTCCCAGTCTTTTTCTGAGACCTTACTGGAACATACCACAGTAGAGGTTCCTCAGAAGCATATGTGTAAAAGGAGGTATGTTGACTCCCCACAGCAGTTGTTAACTGAAGACAATGATTTTGATGAAGGGGAAAGGTCCCCCTTATCCCCCACCATGACATCTCATTCAGGGAGATCCTTGAACTTCTGAGACACTAAGAAGGATAATCCAACAATGCTCCCTCCCAAGGGAGGTTGGTGTTTCTTGAGGCATTTGGCACAGCCCCTTTTTGTGCGATTCCTCCAGTGAAATGGTTGATCCCAATTCTAAGTGGGTATGGAAGGAGCTGGATGTGGCTGAACCGGTGGCTTGTTAATCAGATAAGTACCTAGTCTCTCTAAAGGGCTATCAGCATTGGAACAAGGGTCTTGCTGTTGATTCCATGTAGTGGTGGCTGCCACTACGAAAAAACTAGCGGAAGAAAGCTCTTATGTTCGTTGCCGTTACACAGAGTCCAGGGCACTGGACAGGTTTGGGACGTGGGTGTATGCTTTAGCCAGTTTTGCACCAAGGGTGCTGAATTCTTTGACACATGTCACAAGGTTCTAGAGGAATTTGACAAAGGAGCTCTGCAAATCTCTCACTAGGTACATCTCTGTTGAGAGCAAGAAAACATTGGGCTTACAGCTGGCCACTCTCCAGTACTTTTCCAGTGTGTCAATGTGCCTTGTGTCTAATACAACAGAGGGCACTTTGAGAGCCACCAGTACTGGCATTACTCTAAGGAGAAATGTCTGGATGTGCTTGCGTGATTGTGCAGAGCACTTCAAGACATCCTTCAGTAGATGTGAAAGAGCTTACCTTGTTTATATGCATTTTTCTTTCTTTTTATATGATCTTTTAAGTTTGGATTAAGTAATTTTTAACCTGCGCAGTAAGGCCATTTTCCAGTCTGCTTCTTTTGCTGTTTTTTATGATTCATTTTGAAATGGAGGACTGGTTAAATCAAGACAAACTTTTTTTTCTCTTTGTATTGCCAAAAGTCAGGGAAACTATTTCTAAAAGTGAAAAAGATGGGAAAACCTTTTTGCCACAGGAATACACTTCTCTATCCCCCAGAGGTCTTTCTGTAGGAACTAGAAGGTAATTATGAAACTGTGCTCCTGGAAATCTCAAGGGTTCTCACCCAAAGCTCCTGGGGATTGAACTGCAGCAGTGGGGGGAATCCTAAAGGTGGACTGCACCCCACCGGCAGAGTTGGACCACAGAATCAAGGTTTCTGGGAGACCTTTCTCTGAGAAGCCTTGACAGTGCTCCTGAGTGGTTGCCCGAGTTGCACTCTAGAGGTAGTCTTGAATACATATCTTTGCAGCCCAAGGTTTAGACCTACATCACCAAAGACAAGTGGGTGCAAAGGTTTATAACCAGAGGCTATTCAATTCCCTTTCTGTTTCATCAAAAAGCTACCACCCTCCCAAAGACAAGCAAGCACTTCTAGAAATAAAAATGCCCCTGGACAAGTGAGTCATCTAGGAGGTCCCTCCAGGCCAACACATACTTGGAACTTGCTCAACATTCTTTAGGGAACAGCAAAAAAAAAAAAAAGAATGGGGCCTCAGGCCAATTTTATATGTTAGCCATTCCAATCATTTTGTTAAACAGATAAAGTTCCAGATGGTCACAGTACAGTCCATTTTCCATTGTTGAGAAAGGATGATTGGATGTGCTTGATAGACCATCAGGATGTGTCCTACCACAGTATGATGGTGAGGTGAGCCAAAAGGTCTGTCTGCTTCCAGCTGGAAGCCAGTCACTTCCAATTCAGGCCCCCTGCCCTTTGGTCTCACCACAGCCCCACTGATGTTCACCAAGTGTAGACAATTGTCACAGCTCATTTCAAGACTGCAGTGGTTCTGAGTGTTTCCTTACTTGGACGATTAAATTAATTTTCACGATTACCAGGAATCTTCTGATCCATGCCAAGGCCTCCTTGCACCACCTTTGATCCTGGCTAAACATCACAGTGAACTCAGACAAGTCTAAGTTTCTCACAGTCCAAATGCCAGATAGTAAGACTTCCAAAGAACAGGTTTACTACCCTCCACAGTTAGACATTAGAGGTCATTTCCTCCCAGAAGCCACAAGCAAGACTGCTTCTTCAATTGCTAGTGTCAGTGGCTACATCAATTTCCCTGGTTCCTGTTGCCAGGTATCACATGAGAATGCTCCAGTGGATGCTGGTTGTGCAGTGGTCCTTCACACATCAACCAATGGGTTTCCAGGTACTCCTGACAAATATTTGCAGAACACACATCTGATGGTGGCTCAAGTCCGTTATGGTATAACAGGGTCGTTTATCCCACTCTTTCCCAAGGTTACGGTGACAATGGACACCTCCCAGCTGGGGTGAGGGTGGGGAGCAGTACATGGAACAGTCCAAGGCACATGGTCCCCCTCCAGGGTCAGTCTTCATATCAGTATACTGGAGATGAGGACAGTTCTCCAAGCTTTGCAAGCCTTTTAGGATTCCTTTCCTCTAGCAGTGATATCTATTCAGAGGGGCAATATGTCAGTAGTCTGGTACGTCAACAAATGCGGAACGCGCTCCTACCCATTATTTCTAGAAGCAATGAGGGTTTGGCAATGGGTGATATCTTCCATCCACTTTCGGATACCAGTGCACATCCTAGATAAATTCTGTGTTCTAGTGGACAGGCTGAGCAGGTCTGACATTTTGCCTCATGAGTGGTCCCTCAGTCCGAAAGTGTCAGAGTAGATTTTTTGTCACTGAGACTAACCATGCTGCGATCTCTTTGCCTCCCCTCACAACACTAAATGCAGCAGGTATTTTGCCCTGATCCCCAGAGGGGGAGTCATCGAGGGACTGTCTGACCCAGATTTGCCCCCCCCCCCCCCCCCACATGTTCCTGCTTGCCTTTTTACCTTCCCCTCTTATTCAAAAATTTCTGCAGGAAGCTTCATCATGACTATCCTTATTGCCCCATTCTGGCATTGAATTGGCAAGTGTGGCTTCTCTGCCTCATTTGATAGACCCTCTTTAAGTACTGGATCCCAGACCAGATCTTCTCTCACCCATCTGGAATGTTTCACCCGGACATCCAGACTCTTTATGTCCAATGATAGCTGCTCAGTTCAGGCTTTTTTCCCCAAGTAATCTACATTCTTACACCATTCCAAAGACCATTTACCATAAAGATATACAAAAAGCAAGTGGAAAAGGTTTTTCAATTTGGGCCTCCCTGGGGAATCTGGATCCCTTTTTGGGTCTTCTTGCAGCAGTGTTACACTTTCTGGTGTCCCTTTTTCATGATTGGGCCAGCTATTATGCTGTCAGTCCATTTAGTGCTATTTCAAGTTTTCACATAGGAGATGATCAATCCTCTGTCTCCTCTTGTAGATTATCCAAGGCCTTAAGGGGTGATTTCCATCTCAGATCTCCCCAGAGGGATCCTACTTCTCCTTGGGGCATTACTATTATGTTACAAGTGCTAACCAGATCTCCCTTTGAACCTGCTGCCAATGCGGGCATCAGATTTCTAGCTTGTATAACATTATTTGTGGTGGCAGTTAATTCAGCTAGGAGAGCGTCGGAACTACATGCCCCTTCTTACAAATCTCATTACCTTATTTGTCATAAGGATAGGCTGTCTTTGTGAATGAACCTGTCCTTCCTTCCTATGGGAGCTACACAGATTTTGCTTAACCAGTCTGGCAGTCTACCAGTCTTCTTCCTTAATTTTACAAACAAAGGGGAATACATGCTGCACTTGCTAAATGTTCATTGTCAGCTCCATTTGTAGCTTCACCATACTAAGGAGAATAGAAAGTCTGTTCAGCTGTTTCTTTCTCAACAGCTAAGCCAGGACAGAGAGAGGCTTGATTTTACTCAAACCCATCAAGGTTTATTTGCATAAATCTATGGCTACTTTGTTTCAAGGACCTCCATCAATGATATTTGTTCAACAGCCACTTGATCCAATATTCAAAACATCATGTCTCATTATAAATTAGATTTGCTCTCAAGAGATGGGGATACTTTTGGTCCAGCCATCCTCCAGAATATCCTGTGAGACCTCACATAGGCTTCATTATCAGGGGAAAAACAGTAAGTAATGACTCCAAAAATAATAGAAGTGGAAAAGTATGGCAGGTAGTTGAGGAACAGATGGAAGAGACAATATCAGATATGGAAGTTAATTACTTACTGTAACAACAGATCTGTGTTGACTGCTTTCATTCTTCCTTAACTGCTTGCCATCCTTCTCCCTTCCATTATTTTTGGAGTTATTACTTATTGTTTCTCTGGTACAATTGGACTGCCCATCTCCTGGGTCTATTTTTATGTTGTTTTCATCACCAGAGCAGAATATGAACTAAACATTGTGTTTATGGAGTCTGTTTTTTGTGGATAAGATATTTTGTCTATTATACATTCTTTGGCAAACTCTATCAAAGTTAAAGGGAAGGAGCCTGAGGTGTAGAGTGGCCAAAGTCGGATCCGGAAACCCATCAGTTAAGGAAGGACAGAAGCAGACAACACAGATCTATCATATGGCAAGTGTGTAACTTTCATTCATAATTTTGTGTAGTTCAGTATTGCTGGAAATCTTGACTCCCACTTAAAACCCAACACATCCAATCAGTAATATATTCTTCTCTACAAAACTTACCATGTTCTACCCCCTCCTTTCCTCTTCACCTCCTTCACTTACTCATACCAATGACAGACATTTTCATAAACCACTTACAACAGCCTATCATCATGTCACAATGTATTATTCCTACTTCCATAACTTCCTCACCAACAGACCACAAACCCACCAGTAATCAGACCAAACATATTTCCCAGTCCACCACTGTCAAGATCACACTTCTCTATGACTACTAAGACTTAGAAACCTTCTTCTCTCTGCCTAAAAACACAGAAGACTTCAATCAGACTATCATCCATAATCTTTATACCCCTTCTTAACAGTAACATGGAACCCAGCCCAGACCCAACAGCTGTCTTCTCAAAATCGGAACTACTCCCTTCCTACACTGGCCTTTGCCCTTGTCAATGCACATAGCATCAGAAACAAGCTAGACCATGTAAGTGCATTTATTTCCCAGCACAACCCAGACATTCTAGCAGTTACAGAATTCTGGGTCAAAAAGACTTCCCCAACTTCCAGCATTTTCTAACCTCCTACAAGTATGTCAGTGATGCCTAGGGCTACCACCTGTCCCACTTTGCGAGGGACAGTCCCTCTTTGGGCAGTTGTGTCCTGCAAAGAAATTGAAAAAATGGCAAATGTCCTGAGATTTTAGGACAAAATTATTTCCTGTATTTTATGTAATAGTTGCATAAAACAGTTATTCTGTATCTGAAACACCTAAATGTTGTAAGAAACAGAATAAGCAACTAAAATGCTACGAGAAAAAGCTTTTATTTAGGCAAAAAACTGATGTTCTGTCCTTTGTACTGGCCATGGATATGTTTCGCCCTGCAAAATCTGACGGTTGTACCAAAAATGTCCCACTTTGGGCATTTGAAAAGGTGGCAACCCTAGTGATGCCAGACCAGGCAAACAACCAGGTGGAGGCTCTCAATTTTTGAACAGAAACAACCTAAACCCAAAAGTCATTCCCAAAGGAAGCTGCTTCTCAGACTTCGGTCCCAAGTGGATTCTTCTAAAATTCCCAGCTTATAAAGGTAAACTACTGATCACTACAGTCTTTCTACCACTCCCTGCTATGATAGATAAATTCAAATCACTCATCACTAACACCCTTAACAACTGTCCTAAAAATAGTAACAATCATTCTAGGTGACTTCAGTCTTAATTATCTTGACCCTCTTTCAGTTGATATGGGTACTTTCGTGGCAGAACTAGGTGTCCTTCAACTCATAAAAGAACCAACAAGACCTAACCTCAGGTCCTCCAAACACTTTACACTTGACCTGATAATTACACACATAACAAACTCCATCTCCAACATGTAAACCTTCTCCCACTATCACTAAGCAAAGACTGCCCAAGCACCTTTATAGTTGTCAACTATGCTACAAAACTACCACCAGTATTAAAATCCTTAAGAAACCAGAGTAGCACAAATAGGCAAACTCAGAACCTTTCTTACAGCCTACAACTGGAAGCATATACTCTCTGTACTTGACCCTAATACAGCAGCTGGAAGCCTAACCAACTTTCTACTTCAGCTGTAAGACAAGATCTGAAATTGTTTTCATTTGATCTTCAACCTGAGGGACCCAGATCCAGCATGGATCTGACTCAGCCGCATACTTCAGCTTCGGATCCAAGCTCCTCCCTACCCATAATGCCCCTGTCTTCCTCCTCCTCTCAGATCTCATTTGCTGAGCATTCAAACAGCAGCATGATCCTATAGCTCTGAGTTACCTCAGTGGGTAAGTTATAATTTTGTGGTTCTTTCATCTCTTCCTACTCTCTCTCTGTAACCATCTTTTCTCCCTACCCTTTCTTTGTGCTCAGGCATCAGTTCTGTGCTTTAAAAAAAAAAAAAATCCTTTGCTTCCTTTCTCTTTCTTCTAGTTAGTTAGTGAGTGTGTGTGTGTGTGTGTGTGTATGTGTGTGTGTGTGTGTGTGTGTGTGTGTGTGTGTGTGTGTGTGTGTGTGTGTGTGTGTGTGTGTGTGTGTATGTGTGTGTGTGTGCGTGCATGCACATCTGTTTTTCCTGTTAGCCATGACAGAGACTCCAAAGCCGGGCTTCAGGAAATGCGCAGTGTGTGGCCATAAACGACCCCCTTTGGATGGCCTTACTCTGTACGTGGTATGCTTGGGTGTGCCCCACCTAAATACCTCCTGTTTGATCTGCGTGGGCTTCAACCCCCTCGCATTGATCGACAGGAGGAGAAAGCTAATTCTGAAAGGCCTCCTTCCCCCTCCATCTTCTAAGGCCTACACTTCATCTTCCTCCGCCCCAGCCTTTGGGACTTAACCTTCCGCCAAGAAGGCCAGGGCAGGGAGAAGCACCGCTAGAATGAGCGAGACTGACCTAAAAAGCAATCCCCTGACCGTTTTTTCTCTGCTGAGCCCCCAGTCAAGTCCCGCCCAGATCCAAGCTTGGGCTCCCCTCAGCTCTGGTCACCTCGCTTCTCGCAGCTGGAGGTCACTCGGCCTCGATCTCCCTTCTTGGCCTCTCCCCAAGCCTGGTTCAGTAGCATTTTCCATCCGGTCCTCTTGGAGCCTGTCTGAAGCTGAGGTGGACAGGATGATGTGGAAATTCATCCGGGCCCAGATTCAGTTGAGAGTCCTGCCTGCTCCATCCCCCTCCAGGACTGGGGGCATACAGCCTTCCTTCTTACCGATTACTCTTTCTCCAATCCAACCCCCAGTTTAGGAGTCATTGGGTCTGAGGTTCCCCGATGTCGATGGGTTGGTGCAGATGATTCCACATGGCTCTACGCCGGCTGTTTCCCTGAGTGGTTCAGCCCTGACATTTTTAGAGCCAACTGACTCTCTGAGCCGAAGCCTCAACGTCAGATCTGAGGGGATAGGATCAACTTCCAGGCCTTTGGAGTCATCTCTTCCTCTCGGAGTTTCGGATCTGGAGGCTGTTCTTTGGTTCTTCCCTCGGCGCAGGGAGCAGCAGATCCAGCGTTGGCCATCCCGGCTTTGGGGATCCGTTCACCTTCTGCTTTCAATGTGGTGGAGAGGGTCCTCTCTGCCCCTTTGAGACCTTTGACACTTTCATCCTCAGAGTCCGTCCTGGCTTCCTCTCTTTCTGGGACAGAGTCTGCCATCCTACACCCTCATGGACAGCCTGTTGCCACTTTGCCGCAGGAGGTCCCCCCCAAGGGAACTTCCCAAAGCTTCCAAGTCCTCCCGAGAATTCCACCCTGAGGAGCCCCTCGAAAGCACATGTGCAAGAGGAGGCACTTGGACTCCCTGCCGGAGGCCCTCACAGAAGATACCGATTTGGAGGAAGGGGAGGGTTCCCCCTCGATCACCCCCAGAGGATGTCTCCTTTGGAGACATCATGGAAATCCTGCGTCAACATGGTGGGTGATCTACCCAAAAGCCCAACCCCGGATGAGTCTGTATTCCTAGAGGCATTTGGCACAGGATCTACTACCTCCTGGGTGTCCCCTCCTGCAAACCCCCTTGTGAATCTGATATCATCTAGGGCATGGAAGGAACCGGATACTGTTGAGCCTATCTCCAAGTGCCCAGAAAAAGTGCTTAGCACTCTCTCAGGCAGCATTGGTCAAAAAGATCCCTGGTCAACGCCATGGTGTTTGCGGCAGCAACCAATTAAGAGCTTGCACAGGAAAGCTGTACAATCCATCCTCCAGACATGGATTTATCAGGCCATTGACCATTTCAGGAAGCAGACTTATGCTTCAGCCACGTTTGCAATATGTGCGCTGAACTACTTGGCACACGTCATCAGACTGCTGACGGACCTGGTCAAAGAGGTAGCTGAGTCTGCCCCAGGGTCAATGTCAGCAGAGGAGAAAAAGGTGCTTTCCTCCAGTATGGCCACCCTTGCATCTGTTTCGAATACTTCCATGAGGCTCCTACCACATGCTACGGAAGGAGCTTCTAAGGCTGCTGAGACAGGCATAGCCATCAGGTGTCACACTTTGCTCCAGCTTTGTGCTTTCTCGGAGCCCTTCAAGGTGTCATTCACGAATGCTCCTTATGATGGTTTCACTCCATTTGGCAAAACGGTTCGGGATACCTTAGTCCAGAGTGAGAAGGACAGGAAGACTTTGCCTGCCGTCAGGATCTGCTTCTCCACCCTGCAACGATCCTTCTCTAGGAATCAGCGTGGGGTGAAGAAGATGTGGTTTCAGAAATCTCAAGGCTCTTCCCAGGACACTCGGGATTCTCCTTCCCCCAAAGGCGGAAGGGGAGATACAATAGACGCCTCCATTTTGGCAGAGGAGGCCCGAGGAACCAAGGGTCTCAGGATCCCTTCCCAGACAGACCCTCATCTGTGGAGCCTGTCTCTGCACCCATCAGCCTGGGAGTCCATCACCAACGATCATTGGGTTTTGCAGATAATATCCAGAGGATTCTTGATCCTCCTCTTCATTTCCCAGTCTCTCTCAAACACCTCCCAGACATTCCACCCATGCAACAGGAGCAGGCAGCCGTAGACATTTCCAGACTGCTCAAAAAATTAGTCATCCAGCCCATCCCCCAAGACCAGTCCAGATCAGACATTTATTCCAGGTTCTTTTTAGTGCCAAAGAAAGTGGGGAACTTAAGGCACTTCTGAAATTTTCAACCCTGAGCCTGCTGTTGCCAAGACAAAATTCTGAATGGTCACCTTTCAGTCCATTCCGCCCTTCCTGCAGATAAACGATTGGATGTGCTTAGTGGACCTCCAAGATGCATACTATCATATCAAGATGAACAAACCCCCCCCCTCCCCCAGGTGTTCACCAAAGTGATGGCAGTAGTGGCAGCTCAGGCATTCCCCTACCTGGATGATTGGTTCCTTTCCACTCCCTTCAGGCATCGACAGATTCAAGCCAGGGATCATCTTCTTCAGACTGCTCAATACCTGGGTATAACAATATATCTAAACAAATCTCAGCTGACACCAATGCAGGTTCTTGATTTCATAGTGGCTCTGATAGATACTACCCAGGGCAGGGTGTTTCTACCTCTGGGCGGACTATTATCACCTCATCATGTGAGTTACAGTTTTCAAGACAAACTCCCCCCAGCGGGTTCAGTTCTTCGGGTGTTGGGGTCCATGGCAGCCACGATCATTCTCGTTTCAACTGCACCTCTTCATGTGAGAGTTCTTCAGTGGACTTTAGCAGTTCAGTGGTTCTGGCTAGATCTTCCATTGTCGCATCCTGTTCGAATGTCGCGTGTTGGCAAGGACTCCCTTCTTTGGTGGCTTCAGTCCCAGGTCATTCTCCTGGGTCATCTGTTTGTTCTTCCCACCCCCACAATCACGGTGACCACAGATGCATCCCTGCTTGGGTGGGGCAGGCATTGCATGGGAAGGACGGTCCAAGGCATGTCGTCCTCTCTGGAGACTAATCTGCATATCAATGTCCTGGAGATGAGGGCGGTACGTCTAGCATTGCAAGCTGTACATACCTTTCTTCTTCTGAGAACTATTGCCATACAGACTGACAATATGTCAGTAGTCTGGTACATTAATAAACAGGGGGGCTAGATCTTATCCCCTTTGTCGTGAAGCCATGAGATTGTGGGAGTGGGCAATCTCCACCGGCCACTTTCTGGTGGCAATGCACATTCCAGGGAGGTACAATATACTAGCAGACAGGCTCAGTAGGTCTATTTTGATGCCCTACGAGTGGTCTCTGAATCTGTCAGTAGCGGAACAGATCTTTCTAAAGTGGGGTCAGCCTTGCCGCAGTCTCTGCCTCTCCTTCCAACATGAAGTGCAGTGAGTATATTGTTCCGAACCCCCCTCGGGGAGGCCCCCCCCAGAGATGCTCTAGTTCATGCTTGGCCCTCAGGTCTACAGTATGCTTTACCCTCCGCTTCCTCTAATATCCAAATTCATTCAGAAAGCTCGACAGCTGGGGAGCTCAGCGATCCTCATTGCCCCTTTCTGGCCTCGCCAAGTTTGCTTTCCCTCTCTCTGGTCTCATGCAGTGTGTCCACCTTGGACACTAGATCCAGTTCCAGATGTGATCACACATCCCTCTGGGATTCCATACCCAGAAGCTCACGGCTTGGCCGCTCCATTTCCCATGATAGTGAGGACTCCTGGGCTGTCTTCTCCTGTCAAGAAAATCTTGATAGTGGCTCACAAATCTTCTACAAGGAAGGTTTATTTGAGTAAATGGAAACATTTCCCGATCTGTGCTTTTCAGCAAGACCTAGATCTTTTCTCTGCGCCAGTTCCTACCATTTTGGAGTTTTTGGTGGATATTTTTAATCACGGTGCTAGCTTCTCTACAGTTAAGGTACAACTAGCAGCAATTTCTAACTTTCATGTAGATGAGAATTTGGCTTCTTTAGCTTCTTCCAAACTTTGTAAGGCCTTTTTGAAAGGTACCTTCCTCGTCAGGCCTCTGGTTAAGGACCCAGCACCCCCTTGGGATCTCAACTTGGTGTTGCAGACCCGGGGTTTCATCTCCTTTAGAACCAGTGGCCACATACTAGTTGAAGTTTCTGTCATGGAAGATGGCCTTTTTGGTTGCAATTACCTCGGCCAAGAGGGTTTCTGAAATCCAGGTTTTATCTATCACGCTCCCTTGTACGGTATTCCGCAAAGATAGGGTGTCAGTGCGGACTAATCCATCCTATCTACCGAAGGTGGCTTCAGAGTCTAATATTAACCAGGTCATCAGTTTGCCAGTTTTCTTTCCAAATTTCCAGAATAAGGGAGAGTACAAGTTGCACTTGCTTGATGTTTACAGACAACTAGGCTTCTGTTTGCATGAACAAAATATTTTCACAAGTCTGATCAAATTTTTGTTTCTTGTTCAAAACCTTTCCTTGTTAAGTCAGTTTCTAAAGTTACTATTGTTCGATGGATTTCTGAATGCATCTCATTGGCCTATCGAGCTAAAGGGTTATCTCCTCCAGGGCATGCATTCCAACAGGTCTGTTGCTACTTCTGCTGCATTTTGGTCCAGGGTCTGTAGATGATATCTGCTCTGGAGCTACTTGTGCGTCTCTGCACACATTTTTCTCCTATTACAAATTGCATCTTCTTTCCAGGGGTAGGGCATCCTTTGGTTCAGCTGTGCTCCGGAACATCCTTCCATGAGGACCTCCCAGGGTTTATTGGTAGCTGGGAACTCTGCCCCTGAGGTTGAAGATCAAATGAAAACAACTTCAGATAAAGAAGTTATGTACTTACCATAATGTTCCATCGGAGTTGTTAATTTTCTTTTGTCTTCAACTGTCCCTTCCTCCTTCCCCCCTGCCTTCTGTGGGCTGCATAGTGAATCAGATGAAAACTCTTAGCCCCTCTATTTTGGCTTGTTTTTTCCCCTTGCTAGTCTCTTTGTGGGTCAGTGCACTACCCCAGTAAACAAATGTAAATAAATAAAATAAATTCCATTTGGCAGCAATTTCATGTTTACATGAAGTTTCCAAACCACTCATTAGCAGTTCACCCTTCATGCACGGTCTTCCTCTTAAAAGGGATTTTACATTATAAGCCACCATTGAACAGACCAGCATGGCTTGGGACCTTAATTTTGTGCTTGAATGTCTGACTACATCCCCTTTC
>NC_056751.1:340083197-340148197 GCF_019279795.1 Protopterus annectens | reverse complement strand
CACTGACCCAAATGCTTCAGAGCCCGACTCATCAGTTGATGCCTCAACCTATTCCTCTAAATATTCCTCCTCCGACTCCTTTGAGCTCGGAGCCGGGGCGTCTCGGTACCGGGACTGTGGTAGCCGATACATTTGTCTTCGGCTCCGTCGTCGGCTCCGATTTCTTCTTTTGAAGAATCTCGGCGCCGGACTTCCCTCGTCGGCTCCGAGGGGGTGAGTGGCATCGGACCCTTGTCCGACCCCCCTCTCCCTCTCGGTGCTTCGGCGCTGGTGAGTTCGGCTCCAACATCGGCCTCGGAGCCATCTCTGTCGGTGCCGAGGGAGGTTCTCAGCTTCTCGGAGCGAGGACCTCTGGCTCTGCCTGACAGGGGTGCGTTCGAGGTCATGCGGAGTGTGTTGGAACCTTGTTCAACTCCACAGTCGGCTCCGTCCGTCCCTCCCTCTTCAGTGCCTCAGGTTATGTCTACTCACTCCCTCATCCCAGACCGCAGAGAGCCAGCTCCTCAAGAATCCCCTGTGGGGATCTCATCCTCTTCCGAGGCCTCCCCTGAATTGGCAGGGGAGCCCCCTAGGAAGAGAAAGTGTAAGAGGAAGCACATAGACTCACCTGAGTCTGTCACCTCTGACACAGATTTAGAGGATTCCGAGGGTTCCCCCCGTTCCCCTTCTGAAGATGTCTCCTTTGCGGACATTCTAGAGATCCTGAAACAGAGGGGAAATTGGCCAGCCCTTAACCCTTCGGAGGATGAATCTGTGTATCTTGAGGCATTTGGCTCTCGCCCTTCCACCTCCTGGGTGTCCCCCCCCTTTGATCCCCTCATGCAGGTGGTGGCAAAGAAAGCCTGGACGGCTCCTGACTCAGTGGACCCTACCCCCAGGAGACCACCTAAATTTATAACAGCACCAACTGACAAACAATTTCTGACCAAAGGTGTTTCTGTGGATGCTATGGTGGTAGCTGCTGCCACCAAGAAGGAACTAGCTGATCCTTCAGTGCCTGTTCATCCCCCTAACAAAGAATCTAGGTCTATGGACAGGTATAGGAAGCGGATGTTTTCGTCAGCAACCTTCGCAATGCGTTCGCTGAACTACCTATGCCATTTCACCCGTCTCCAGAGAGACTTGATCAAGGAAGCGAGTGAGATGTTGAAGGATCCTACAGCTGCAGATTTTCAGGACAAAATGAACACCCAGCTGACTACCCTGAATTCGATAGCTAACTCCTCCATGCGCCTCCTTTCATATGCGGCTGATGGAGCGAGTAGAGCCGCAGGGACAGGTGTCGCCTTACGCCGGCATGCCTGGATGCGACTATGCAATTTTGGGGACCCCTTTAAAACGTCTTTCACTAATTCCCCGTTTGATGGATCATCTCTCTTTGGTCCTCAAGTGAAAGAAACCTTGACTAGGTGCGAGACGGATGGCAAAACTCTGTCTGCCGTCTGAGTCCGTTTTTCTACTCCTTCTAGACCTTACCCCAAAGGCCAGAAAAGTGGGAAAATGTGGTTCCATAAACAATCTCAAGGGAATTTGCCTGACGCACAGAGTCGGTTCCCCTCCAGAGGCAGAGGAGGGAACAATAATGGTAGACGTCGCCCCAGAGGCAGATGGGGTCCGCAGAACCAGGGCAATCGAGAAACCTTTTCCGATAAGCCCTTTCAGCATCCCTGAGGTGTTGCCCAACTGTCCACCTTCGGAGGCAGTCGGGGGAAGATTGTCACTGTACCCAGAAGCCTGGCTATCCCTAACTCAAGACAAGTGGGTACAGTCCATCATTTCCGAAGGCTATTCCATTCCCTTCGTTCGCATTCCAAACCAATCGAAAAAATCCCTTCCAGATGTTTCACCCGCTCAAAGGGATCTTGCAGCTTTGGAAATTTCAAAGCTGCTTACAAAAAGAGCAATTCAGCCAGTTCCAGCAGACCAGCAAGGATCCGGAATCTACTCCAGGTTCTTTTTAGTTCCAAAGAAAACAGGGGACTGGAGACCAATTTTGGATCTCAGTATCTTGAACAAGTCGGTCAAGAAAACAAGATTTCGGATGGTCACGCTACAGTCCATCCTTCCCCTATTGGAAAAGGAAAACTGGATGTGCTCTATAGACCTTCAGGATGCGTACTATCACATAAAAATGAACAGACGCTCCAGAAGATTCCTCCGCTTCAGGCTGGGAACCAGTCATTTTCAATTCAGGGCCCTGCCCTTTGGTCTCACCACTGCCCCCCGGGTGTTTACCAAATGCATGGCAGTGGTTAGCTTCTCACCTGAGACGTCAAGGATTCCAGGTGTTTCCATATTTGGACGACTGGCTCCTCACAGCTCCCACCAAGCATCTTCTTCTAATGGCCAGGGACTACACCTTTCGCATTTGTCAAAACTTAGGCATTTCAATAAATTGCGAAAAGTCTGTTTTGTCGCCTTGTCGTACTATTACCTTCATAGGCGCAAATCTAGACACAGTCAACATGTCTGCGAGGTTAACAGATCAGAGAATAACAGACATACACAAACTGGTCTCGCTCCTGTTCAGCAACAACAGAGTCAAAGCCAGGTTAGTTCTAAAAGTATTGGGGATTATGGCGGCTGCCATACCTCTGCTTCCATTAGCCAGATTCCACATGAGAATCCTTCAATGGATGCTCTTCACACAATGGTCATACCAGCAACTTCCGATGTCCCACACCATTATGATTACGCAAACATGCAAGAATCATCTTCTGTGGTGGATGTCTTCCCCTCAGCTCTTATTGGGAAGACCCTTTGTTCCTTCCCCTCCGGTTACTACTGTGACAACGGACGCCTCCCTGATCGGGTGGGGGGGGCATTATCAGGGCAGAACTGTCCAGGGCACATGGCAACCAGATGAATGCCACTTGCACATAAATGTTCTAGAGATGAGAGCAGTGCTTTTAGCGTTGCAAGCCCTACAAGGCTCTCTTCCCTTGGGAACGATAGCAATCCAGACGGACAATATGTCTGTAGTGTGGTATATCAACAAACAAGGCGGAACCAGGTCCTATCCCCTATGTCGAGAAGCACTCAGACTGTGGCAATGGGCGATTTCTTCTCAGCGGTTTCTGATAGCAACGCACATCCCCGGGAAGTCCAATCAAATCGCGGACAAGTTGAGCAGAGCTATCCTCATGCCTCACGAGTGGTCTCTGAAAGAATCTGTTGTAAGAGAAATTTTTCTCAAGTGGGGTCAGCCTTGCTGCGACCTTTTTGCTACTCCCCAAAACAGCAAGTGCAGAGATTTTTTCACACTATTCCCGTTACCAGACCAGCCCAGCAGAGACGCTCTAGTCCAAGTTTGGCCCCGGGGACTTCTGTATGCATTTCCTCCCTTCCCACTAATCTCTCAAGTGATACAGAAAGCTATCGCTCAGAAGGCCTCATTGATCCTCATTGCTCCTTTCTGGCCTCGACAGGTTTGGTTCCCCTTTCTACATCAATTTCTGTTGGAGCAACCTTGGCATCTGGACCTAGTTCCAGATCTTTTGATCCATCAGTCGGGTCAGTTACATCGCTCCCTCCCCTCTCTGAACCTCACTGCTTGGTTCCTCCAGTTCCAACCTTAGCCAGGCTTCCTCAAATATCTCACTCTGTTCGAGATATTTTGATAGCTTCCCACAAATCTTCCACTCGTAAGATTTATCTGAGTAAGTGGAAACGTTTTGCCTATTGGGCTCAAGGAAGGGACTTAGATCCTTTCACTGCTCCCATCCATATGGTTCTTGATTTTCTAGATGAACTCTTTCATGCAGTTTCATCTCCTTCTACTCTCAAAGTTCAATTGGCAGCTATATCTAACTTTCATGTGGGCATTTCAGAGTCTGCCATAATGTCCCACAAGCTTTGCAAAGCCTTTTTGAAGGGAGTTTTTCTACTCAGACCTCCTATAAGAAATCCTCCTCCTCCTTGGGACCTTAATTTAGTTCTCAGTTCTTTGATTCTCCCCCCTTTCGAACCTGCAGCTTCCTGTTCTTTAAAATTGCTATCATGGAAGACTCTCTTTCTGGTAGCTATTACTTCAGCTAGAAGAGTTTCAGAACTTCATGCACTCAGCTGTCGACCACCATATCTGTTGTTCCACAAAGACAGGGTATCTTTACGAACTAACCCGTCCTTTTTACCTAAGGTAGCCTCTGCTTCTAACCTTAATCAAAGCATTGACCTTCCTGTGTTTTTTCCAGAATATTCTAATAGGTCTGAACAAAAACTGCATTGGCTAGATGTTCATCGTCGGTTAAGGTACTATTTGGATAGGACCAAACAATTCAGAAAAACTGACCAGCTGTTTGTCTCTTATGCGGTAGGCAGAAAGGGACTTTCTGTTTCTAAGGTATCCCTATCTAGATGGCTAACATCTCTGATTTCTATTGTTTATGAAATTAGACACCAAAAGCTGCCTAACAAACCTAAAGCCCACTCCACCAGAGCTTTGGCTACTTCTATAGCCTTCCAAGACAGACTGCCTATTGACAGCATTTGTGCAGCGGCTACTTGGGCTACTCCTCACACTTTCATTTCACATTATAAGTTGGATTTAGCTTCTAGGCATAGAGCTAACTTTGGTACCACTGTTCTCAAGAGTCTGTTCCGTTAGGCCACCCGGGACAAGGTGCTAGGGACGCGGTCTCATCCAGCAAGAATGAAGGCGAGATAGACAACTTAACATATAGAAGTTATGTTCTTACCATAACGTTCCATGTTAGTTGTCTTCTTCTCGCTTCTTCTTGCCCCACCCTCCTTCCCCCTGGCCTGGACAGACCTGGAGGAGTTTGATTATGACCTCTCTTTCTACCACCTCTTTGCTATAGCTATATGCTCTGCGGTGCATATTTTCCTGGATCTTGCTTTAGGTCACCTTTCCTCTTTCCCTTTGTTTATAGAGGTGGACTCCCTTTCCAGTATTTCTGGTTGTATTTTTAGCTGGGCCTAGCTCACAAACGAGATCTGAGGTAATTCACGCCTAGCATTGTGGGATATAGGGGCAGCCTCGAGCCGGTGGAACCAACTCTCGAGCTTTTAGAGTGGTCGAGTCGGAGCCGAGGTCGGCTCCGAACCCATCCAGCAAGAAAGAAGGCGAGAAGAAGACAACTAACATGGAACGTTATGGTAAGAACATAACTTCTATTTTCCTTTTAAGTTTGATGTCCTGACTAAAATCACTGTTGCAGTATGCTTAATCAGTTGAGTTATCACTACTGACATCTGGCTGGACTACCAAAGCTTTACCTTTCCAGGGTCATACGTGTCCGATGTGTGATCTCTCCTAGCAAGTATAGAAATATATAGGTGGATGTGGGAGCGTAATTCCTCACTGTCTCACTGCCAGCCCAAACACAGGCTGTGTATCCATCAGACTGATTGTCATTTGGTCACTGATACTGTTATTTTGAATTATCAGGTAACTGCTCTATGGGGAACCTTCCTTTAAGTTTTTTTTAAAAGTGTCTTGCCTTATTGGTATTAGTTGCCAGCTAGGAGGAGTTAGTGTGAGTGCGGTAGGCAAATCCATTACAAAGACATGCATACTCAGTGTCTTTTGTTTAGGAGCGAAACACAACTATAGGACCCGCTCCATTTGCCAATATTTTGTATCCAAGACCTTGCAGTCTCTTTACTCAACACTTTTTTGGAGACCCAGAGTCTGAAATGCTTGGCCTTCTCGAAGATGTCGGATTCTACTTCCCCAAATGCACCTCCACCCCTTAAGACAAAAGCCTAAAAGTCCTAGGTCGTAGACAGGCAACTCTTTCTGATTCCATCATATCTGCTGAGGTTTCAGAGCATGCAGTATATCCAATTTCCCCTCATGTGCCCTCTACTTAGTCCCTGCTGGAGGCCAGTGTGGCATCAGAGGGCCTGACAACAATGGTATCCACACAAAAAGGTGAACCACAAATTATCTCAAAGGGTCCAGAGGGCATCTGTCAGATACTCGTTAGGGAAGAGATCCCTGGTAAACTAAGAGGTATGTCAGGAGTCTGAACCATCACGTTTGGTTCAGGCAGATGTCATGCCAAAAAAGCAACTCCGAAAAACTAAGCATGCAACTTCTCCTCCTCCCTCCAGGGAGAAGGAATGGCTCGACTTTTGTTTGTTCCAAGGCCATTTTGGCCCTGAAACTTCCTAATTTTACTTCCCAACCCCCTCCCCACACTCCTCAATAGACTGCTGTGATTTCATCTTCCTCTGAAGATGAGGTTGTTTCTGATTCTGCCCATTCTGTGGTCTACTCATCTCAGATCCACTCTTCTGGCAAAGTCCCTTCTGATGTTGAGGACTCCATTTCACCTGAGACTTTTGTGGAAGAACTTTCTTTTGGAGAGAAAATTTAACCATGAATTAAGCACTTTGAATGGGATCACAGAGGTCCAGAAAATGTACTGTAATCTCTTGAAAATGGGGAGTCCAGGCCCTTCCCCCTGTTCTTGATGCTTTCTTAGATGCTTTTCAGTCCACTTCAGCTGCCCCAGTCACTCTGCTTCCTGCCCTCAAAAGGCTACACAGATTTTATAAGGTTATTGATGATCTTAAGATGTTCTTCGTGTTTCACTGTTGCAGTCATTACATCTGGGTAATCTGCTTGCAGGTTGCCCTCAGTCGGCCTGATTAACAAAGTCTTGGGTCCTGCATCGGTTGCTGTCCCTTCTTTCATGACATCAGGTCATCAGGGTTATAAAACATGCAGCCAACGCCATTACATCAGTTTTTCTTGCCCCAGATGTCAGGTGCCCCCCTAATGGGGTGCAATTAAACATAAAAACACAAAGGAACACCTCCAACAAAAAAGCAAATACAGCAAAAAGGCTTTTAAACATAGTAAAGGAAAGTAGAGGTATGGCCAAAAGAAGTTAGGGAGAAGGAGGGAGGGTAACCAGGACTGCAACAGGGAATACACTCGAACATTTACATTTATGGTAAGTGTACACAACTGTACTATGTTCTTCGTGTTTCACTGTTGCAGTCGTTACATTTGAGTAGACTCCCAAAGCTATGGTTGGGAGGAGGAGTTTAGATAGCATTAGGAGCAGCTATAAAGCCCTGCAAGATTGCAGTGGCAAAGCCAGCTCTGGATTTAGAGAAAATTGGCAAATGGTAATGCTTGGTGAAAGTATGTACAGAACTCCAGGTAGCAGCTTCTATGATGTCCCTGGTAGGAATGCCTCTGAGAAAGGCTGTAGAAGTAGATGCAGCCCTGGTGGAGTGAGGTCTGATCCCCTGGGGGATAGGTTTTCCATGGTGCTTATAGCAGAAATGAATGCAATGGCTTATCCATTTAGAAATGGTTTGTTTTGAAATAGCCTTCCCCTCTGCCCCTGCAGCAAATGCTACCAGCAGTTGCTCAGATTTTCTTTCAGGTTTAGTCCTGTCCAAGTAGAATCTAAGTTGTCTGTGCACATCCAAGGAATGTAGAATCTGTTCCCCTTTGTTCTGTGGATTGGGAAAGAAGGTTGGCAAATGAATGGACTGATTTAGAGCCACACTGGATACCACCTTGGGCATGAAGGATGGATTGGTCCTGAGTGAAACCCTGTCCGCATGAAAGATGATGAAAGGCTCCACTGCCATAAGGGACTCTAATTCAGATACCCTTCTAGCTGAAGTGATTGCTAAAAGGAAAGCTGTCTTCCAAGAAAAAAAATTTAAGTTTGCAGTAGCAGCTGGCTCAAAAGGAGGGAGAGTGAGTTTCACCAATACAAAGTTAAGGTCCCAGCCTGGGGTTAGAGCACTCCTGGGTGGTCTCAAATTTTTGACCCCTCTGAGGTACTGCTTGAACAGTGGATGAGAGAAGAGGGGAGGTTCTGTGTTATAATGAGCTGAAATGGCTGAGGCATGGATTTTAATGGAGGAAAAAGACAGGCCCTTGTGAAGCATCTCAGTTAAGTATTGTAAAATCTCAGGTAAATTAGGCGCTTCTGTGCTCATCCCTTGAGATTGGTTCCAGGCACAGAATCTTTTCCATTTTTCAGCATAAGATTTTCTAGTACTAGGCCTCCTTGCCTCTAAGATGACATCCATCACAGGTTTGCTGAGGGATGGTAAGGGAGAATTTAAGTAATTAGCCAGGCTGCAAGGTTCAGTGTTGGAAGCTGAGGGTGCAGAATCTGGAAGGAGTCTGAGGCAGGTGCCATGGAGATAACCATGACACACTGCGCAGGAGGGGGTACCAGTGTTGGCACGGCCAGTCTGGAGCAATCAAAATCATCCTTGGTTTGTCCTGTTTGACTTTTAGTAGTACTTTGGAGAGCAGAGGCAGCGGAGGAAAGGCATTTCCAGCTGAATGACTGAGCATCCACTTTCCAGGCTTGTTTGTGTGGAGTCCTTGTGCAAAATGTGTCCAGTTGGTAGTTCTGGGGGGAAGCAAACCAATCTATATCTGTGCTCCCCCATTCGCTCTTCAACATGTAGAAAATCCTTGGTTTCAGTTTCCACTCGTGTGGGTCCATAAGGTTTCTGCTTAGTCAGTCTGCCAGTGTATTTAACTTTCCTGGCAGGAATTGAGCTTGTAGGTGCACTTGGTAGCTCAAGGCTGTGTTCCACAATGCCATGGCTAGTCTGCAGAGGGGGTAAGAGTGTGTATCCCCCCCTGCTTGTTTATGTACCACATAACCATGGTGTTGTCTGTCTTTACCATTAGTTGTCCTGAAAGAATGTAGTCCTTGAAGGTTGTCAGAGCATTCTGTACAGCTAACATTTCTTTTTGATTGATATGCAGGTGCATTTGGCTTGGGTTCCATTTGTCCTGAATGCACTTTCCTGCCTGGTGAGCCCCCCCCCCCCCCCATGCACAGTCTGATACATCTGTTGTTAGGGTTTGGGCCGCAGGGGGTGGTGTGAAAGGTAGTCCCTTGTTTTGGTGGCAGGCCTCTGCCCACCAAAGGAACTCTAGGCGTAGGCAAGGTATGATAGGAATCATTGTTTCTAGGCTGTGAGAATGTTGACTCCATAGGCTTTTTAGATAGCACTGTAGTTTCCTCATATGCAGCCTTGCATATGGAATTAGAAGAATGCAGGAGGCCATGAACCTGAAGGCTTGCAGTATTTGTCTTGCAGATAGCAAGGTTTTTGTAGCCACTTGTTTGAAATAGGTTGTCATATGAGTTTGCTTTTCTGGTGTGAGGTAAGCCATCTGGGAAGTTGTATTCAAGCTTGCCCCAGGAATGTAATTTGTTGACAGGGGTACCAGTTATGATTTCTTTTTGTTTATGGTGTACCCCAGACAAGTTAGAACCCTTTTTACAAAAGCCAGATGATTCAAAAGTATGTCCTGACTTTCTGCCTGAATTAGACAATCAACCAGATATGGGTATATTTGAATACTTTTTTGCCTGCAAAATGCAATCACTGGAGCTAGGCACTGTGTGAATACCCTGGGCGCAGTAGATAAGTCAAAGGGCAGTGCAGAGCACTGATAGTGCATGTAGCCTGCTTTGAAGCGTAGGTATTTTCTGCAAGATTCCCTGAGTGGGATATGCAGGTATGCTTCTGTTAGATCTAGTGTTGCCAACTAGGCGTCTTTGCCTAGCATAGGAAGTAATTGGTGAAGAGTCAGCATCTTGAATTTTGGAATCTCCAGAAAGGTGTTTAGAGTAGACAGGTCCAGGATAGGGCGCCATGAACTGTCTTTTCTGGTACCAGGAAAAGTCTTGAGTAGAAACCTTGTCCCTTTTCCTCTTCTGGTACCAGTGTAATAGCCCCCATGCGTAAGAGAAAAAGTACTTGTCATTGGGCCTCTGCCCACTGATTTGGGGATAGGTCCGGCCACCCGCTTGGAGTTGGCAATGTGTGGAAGTGAAATCTGTATCTCTGGGACACTATATTTAAAACCCATTTGTCCTGGGTAACGAGTTCCCAGTTCTTTGCATGAAAACTCACAAAAAGGCAACTTCTAGTGTAAAAGACCAATAACCAACACCAAAAACTGGAAACAAAACGGACCGAAAACTGTTAAGTGTTTAATCCAAATGCCAATGACACATTAACGTCTCCACTGTACATAGTACGTTTTCGTCTTACAATTCAAAAAGACTTCATCAGATGCACATTGTTTAAGTCAATCACATTTATATAACATTCATAAATTAACATAAAACCAATCATTTTATTCCAATTAATTTAAAACAACATTGGTTGTTTTAAATTAATTGGAATAAAATGATTGGTTTTATGTTAATTTATGAATGTTATATAAATGTGATTGACTTAAACAATGTGCATCTGATGAAGTCTTTTTGAATTGTAAGACGGAAACGTACTATGTACAGTGGAGATGTTAATGTGTCATTGGCATTTGGATTAAACAGTTAACAGTTTTCGGTCCGTTTTGTTTCCAGTTTTTGGTGTTGGTCTTTGCATGAAAAGCAATCTTTCCCCCCAAAGGGGCAGTCATTTGATAAGTGCTTGGAAATTTTAAAAGGAAGTCATTGAGATAGTTTACCATAGGTGGGAGTCTTATTATTCCCAGATTTGGAAGTGGAGGCCCCACACTGCTTAGTTCTGTGTGTCCCCTGAGACTGAAACCTGGGTTTTTTTCTGTGTCTGGGTTTGGCTTGAGAAGACCTGGAAGGGGCTGGAAAGGGCCAATTCTTAGAACGCCAGTGTCTGCTAAATCTAGGAGGCTGAACTTGTAAAAAATCTTTAACAGCTTACATAGATTTAGCTTTATCTTCCATCTTTTTAAGAACTTCTTCAGCCTTGTTGCCAAACAGGCGGTCCTGATTTAAAGGAGCATCCAACAATTTAGCTTTAACATGATCAGGCAAAGATCGCTCCTTAAGCCAAGCATGCCTTCTAAGCACAGACCCAGTAACAGCAGCTCTGCAAGAGGCTTCTAATCTACCCATACTGTATACCTCATAAATTGAGCAGGACCTTACATGATAAGCCTGCTGTACATTTGTTTCTCCTCATCCAGTTCTCAAGATTAGCCTTAAAGATAGCAAAAATGATACTTGTTTGACCTGTAGTGGCAACTTGTACACTGTTAGGAACCTATCTCTCAAGTGAGTCTTGTTTATGTTTTCGTGCAGTTTATGTCTCTGTTGTGGGTGTTTGTAGAGGTACTAGTTTTGTTAAGAAATTGCTGGTCAAGTAGGATTGGCTCCTTCATGGCTCAAAAAACTAAACATGGGTCACCTCAGAACAGCCAGTAGGCTACAGAGTATAAAAAGGGTCATGCTAATATTTCATGATAGCTGAAGACTTTAGGAGCATTTTTTTTGTTAAAGATTGTTGGAGCCTTTACAGTTAGTGTGCTTGGATTTGTACATACCAAAGGAGGCACTGTATTTGATGATGGGTCTGATGAAGGATGGATACAGGTGTAGGATGACTTCTCTGGCTCCTAAAGATATTTCCTTAGTAATTAACCAGGCCAGATAGAAGGATTCCTAGACTGTGGTGGAAACTTGATGAGCAAATAAGAATGAGTTGTCTACATAACAACAGAGGTGACTTATAGAGTTGGGCAGTAGGCTTCTGGGTAACACTGATTGGCAGCATAGCAAGTAATATGGGTTTAGAGTAGCTCACCTTGCATATATTCTTCTCCATCGGCATAAGGGAGTGACTCGTAAATATTACATGCTCCTTTTCCATGATTGTGCAGTTGGGGTTATTACCATAATATGGTAATGAGGGGTCCTGGTATTGTGGGTCCACCCATTAACAGAAGCTAAGCTGCATCACTGTACTGCAGGTGAGATGCATTTGGTTTTGGCAGTGTACCTGTGTGCACTTTATATACCATTGAGTTATAACTTTCAATCTCTTCCTTTGCTTTAAATGATCTTTGAAGTGCCATTCCAAGAAATGATGGTGCTGTCACTCAGCTGTGTTAATCTGAGTAGGGCATCACAATTTTTTGGATGTTGTGTAGAGACAGATGTAGCATTTAATGTAGTGTATCCCCAGTTGTTCTCCCATAAATCCCTGACCCTACTTCATAGTATAGACTGTGATTCATAGGACTGTGAATTGTGGACTATGCTGTGGATCCCCATTTGCATACTACCTGTATACCTGGACTCTTAATTATGCAGCTGTATATGTTACTTCTCTGTTGTGCTCAAGTCCCTTTGTGAATCATGCATGTCTTGGGTATATGTTGCAGACTATGCATGTGCCCTTTTGTGACTGCACACAATGCTTTTTTTTTTTTTTTTTTTTTTTGACTATCACTACAGCCAAAAGGATTTCTGAACTGTAGGCTGTACCATTGCATCCTGGTTACCTTTAACTTCTGTAAGGTTAGGGTGCCTATACACAGCAGTCCTCCCTTTATGCTCAATACTGCTTTCTCTAATCTCACTCAGTCTGTCCATTTACCTGATGTTCTTCGTCTTTCACTGTTGCAGTCATTACATTTGGGTTATCTGCTTGCAGGTAACCCTCAGTCGGCCTGATTAACAAAGTCTTGGGTCCTGCATCTGTTGTTGTCCATTCTTCCATGACGTTAGATTGTCAGGGATATAAAACATGCAGCCGACGCCATTATATCAGTCTTTCTTGCCGTGCTATGCCTGAAGCAGAAGCAGTTCACAAGTGCCGGTCAGCCGACTCCTGAAATTTTCGTTTTCGTGTTTCAGAACCAAAGTCTTCAACTAAAGCTAAGTACCCTGTTGGGGAAACTTTTTCTTAATCCTTACCGATGTCAGTAAAAGTTAGTAATTGCATTACTTGTGGAAAGCAAATACCTCATAAAGATTTTTATTCATTCTGTATTCCTTGCCTAGGCCCTGAACATGACGTACTTTGCTGTTGGTTTTGTGCTTTATTTAATCAGCGCACTGTCTGTCGTCAGTATATTTTCGCCTCTAAATATTTCGGTTCTCGGTTTAATTATCCAGAAATGTCGTCAGTAAGCCATCCAACTACTGGGATTCCGAAAAAACACAAAGATAAAGACAGAGACAGGCCGCCGAGGTCCAAAACTGCCGACGATGCTTCTACTAAGCCAGTCACCAGTTCGCTGGTACTCGGTGAGGTGCTTTCGCAGCCCCTGATACCCATTACTTCTGATTCAGGCCTCTACTGAGACCCATTCAGAGTTTGGTATGCCACAAGATGCTTCAATTATGGAACCCACGGATGTGACTACCTTGGATGGGTCCAGAGCTGTCGTGCAGACACCGGCTTCTGAGGGTATAATCAGGCCTACGTACTTGCATATTAAACCGATGCCTCCTTCTTTACTTAGGCCTAAATCTTGATCCATGCCTAAAAAACCGACACCCAGGCCACATGCTCAGGCCTCTATGCCTAAAAAAACAAATAAGAATGGCTGAAGATCTAATAACTCTAATCAGGGGTAGCCAACCCCCCCCCCCCTTCTAAGAGGCCTAGGACTGAAGTTGAGTATGAATCTTCTGATCAGGATTCTGTTGTTTCTGATTCTTCTGATGATCTGGATTTGCCCTTATCTACTTATGAACATTCGGATGCAGAGGACTCCATTCCCACTGCTTCCCCTGCTGAGGATTTTTCTTTTGGGGAAACTTACATACTCTTAAGGGAGCATTTCCACTGGGAAAGCCAGGATTTTTGTGATTCAAAAAAGAGGCTTAGGGATTTCCTTCTCCAGCTCAGCATAGGCCTTTAGCTATTCCCCCTGTACTAGATATTGTTGATGCGTTTTCGGAATCTAGTTTGGCCCCTGATTCCCTGCCTCCTGCTCCCAGAAAACCTGACAGATACTACAGGGTCCCTGAGTCCCACAAGTTCCTTTTTAAAGATCCTATTGCAGATCCAGAGACTATTTCACAGGGGCCCAAGGGCATTAAGGCTTCTACTGCTAAAAATCCTACCCCTTCTGATGGACTCCAGGGCGCTGGATCGATGGAGTAAGAAGGTTTACAGTTCTCCAACCTTGGCCATTAGGGCTTTAAACTGCCAGTTTCATATGTTAAAGTATCAGCAACATGTTATTGGACTGCTAAAACAGAAAATGATGTTGATTCCTGACTGTGTGGAAAATAAAGAATTACAGGATTTAATGCATTTTGCTGAACAAGTTGGAAAACATACTTTGCAGTGTGGTTTTGATTCATTAGAGGCCTCTTGCAGGGCTGCTGTTACTGGGTCTGTGTTCAGAAGGCATGCTTGTCTTAAGGAGCAATCTTTGCCTTATGTTAAAGCTAAATTGTTGGATGCTCCTTTAAATCAGGACCGCCTGTTTGGCAACAAGGCTGAGGAAGTTCTTAAAAAGATGTAAGCTAAAGCTAAATCTATGCAAACTGTTAAAGATTTCTTACAAGTTCAGCCTCCTAGATTTAGTAGTCACTGGCCCTCTAAGAATTGGTCCTTTCCAGCCCCTTCCAGGTCTTCTCAAGCCAAACCCAGACACAGCAAAAACCCCAGGTTTCAGTCCCAGGGGACACAGAGTACTAAGCAGTGGTGGGCCTCCACTTCCAAATCTGGGAATAAGACTCCCCCCTATGGTTAACTCTCTCAATGACTTCCTTTTAAAATTTCCAAGCACTTATCAATTGACTGCCCCTTTGGGGGGAAAGATTGCTCTTCATGCAAAGAATTGGGAACTCATTACCCAGGACAAATGGGTTTTAAATATAGTGTCCCAGGGATACAGAATTCACTTCCACACGTTTCCATCACCAAGCGGGTGGCCGGACCTACCCCCAAATCAGTGGGCAGAGGCCCAAAAAGAAGTACTTTCTCTCTTAAGCATGGAGGCTATTCATCTGGTACCAGCAGAGGAAAAAGGACAAGGTTTCTACTCGAGACTTTTCCTGGTACCCAGAAAAGACAAATCATGTCATCTAATCCTGGACCTGTCTACTCTAAACACCTTTTTGGAGATTCCAAAATTCAAGATGCTGACTCTTCACCAATTACTTCCTATGCTAGGCAAAGATGCCTGGTTGACAACACTAGATTTAAAAGAAGTATATCTGGACATCCCAATCGGGGAATCTTGCAGAAGATACCTACGCTTCAAAGCAGGCTACACTGCCCTTTGGCTTATATACTGCACCCAGGGTACTCACAAAGTGCCTAGCTCCAGTTATTGCATTTTGCAGGCAAAGAAATATTCAAATATACCCATACCTGGACGATTGTCTAATTCAGGCAGAAAGCCAGGACATACTTTTGAATCATCTGGCCTTTGTGCAAAGGGTTCTAACTTGTCTAGGGTACACCATAAATGAAAAGAAATCACACCTGGTGCCCTGTCAACAAATTATATTCCTGGGAGCAAGCTTGAATACAACTTTCCAGATGGCTTACCTCACGCCAGAGAAACAAATTCATTTGACAACCTACTTCAAACAAGTGGCCACAAAAACCCTGCTATCTGCAAGACAAATACTGCAAGCCTTGGGGTTCATGGCCTCCTGCATTCTTCTGATTCCATATGCATATGAGGAAACTACAGTGGTATCTAAAAAGCCTATGGTATCAGCATTCTCAAGGCCTAGAAACAATTATTCCTATCATACCTTGCCTATGCCTAGAGTTCCTTTCGTGGGCAGAGACCTGCCACCAAAACAAGTGACTACCTTTCACACCACCCCATGCCACCCAAACCCTAACAGATGCATCAGTCTATGCATGGGGGGGCTCACCTGGCAGGGAAGTGCATTCAGGGCAAATAGAACCAAAGTCAAATGCACCTGCATATCAATCAAAAAGAAATGTTAGCGCTACAGAATGTTCTGACCGCTTTCAAGGAAACATTCTTCCAGGACAACTAATGGGAAAGAAGGACAACACCACTGTTAAGTGGTACATAAAAAAGCAGGGGGGTACACATTCTTACCCCCTCTGCAGACTGGCCATGGCATTGTGGAACACAGCCTTGAGCTACCAAGTGCACCTACAAGCTCAGTTCCTGCCAGGAAAATTAAATACACTGGCAGACAGACTAAGAAGAAACCTCATGGAACCACACGAGTGGAAACTGGAAACTAGGATTTTCAACATGTTGACAAGCAAATGGGGGAGCCCAGATATAGAACTACCAATTGGACAAATTTTGCACAAGGACTCCCCTGAAACAAGCCTGGAAATTGGATGCTCTGTCCTTCGGCTGGAAAAACCTATCAGTCTATGCCTTCCCCCCTCTGCCTCTGCTCTCCAAAGTACTACTAAAAATCAAACAGGACAAACCAAGGGTGATTTTGATTGCTCCAGACTGGCCGCGCCAACACTGGTACCCCCTCCTGTGCAGTGTGTCACGGTTATCTCCATGGCACCTGCCTCAGACTCCTTCCCTGCTGCCTCAGCAGGAGAACCAGATTTTGCACCCTCAGCTTCTAACACTGAACCTTGAAGCCTCACTAATTACTTAATCTCTCCTTTACCATCCCTTAGCAAACCTGTGATGGATATCATTTTAGAGGCAATGAGGCGTAGTACTAGAAAATCTTATGCTGAAAAATGGAAACGATTCTGTGCCTGGAACAGTCTCAAGGGATGAGCACAGCAGCTCCCAATTTACCTCAGATTTTAACAGTACTTAACTGAGATGCTTCACAAGGGCCTGTGTTTTTCCTCCATTAAAATCCATGCCTCAGCCATTTCAGCTCATTATAACACAGAACCTCTCCTCTTCTCTCATCTACTGCTCAAGCAGTTCCTCAGAGGGGGCCAAAATTTGAGACCACCCAGGAGAGCTCCAACCCCAGCCTGGGACCTTAACTTTGTCTTGGAGAAACTCACTCTTCCTCCTTTCGAGCCAGCTGCTACTGCAGACTTAAAATTTCTTTCTTGGAAAACAGCTTTCCTTTTAGCAATCACTTCAGCTAAAAGGGTATCTGAATTAGAGTCCCTTATGGCAGTGGAGCCTTTCATCATCTTTCATGCGGACAGGGTGTCCCTCAGAACCAATCCATCCTTCATGCCCAAGGTGGTATCCAGTGTGGCTCTTAATCAGTCCATTCATTTGCCTTCGCCAGCCTTCTTTCCCAATCCACAGAATAAAGGGGAACGGATACTGCATTCCTTAGATGTGCACAGACAACTTAAGATTCTACTTGGACAGGACTAAACCTCAAAGGAAATCTGAACTGCTGGTGGCATTTGTTGCAGGGGCAGAGGGGAAGGCTATTTCAAAGCAAACCATTTCTAAATGGATAGGCCATTGCATTCATTTCTGCTATAAGTACCATGGAAAACCTATCCCCCCAGGGGATCAGACCTCACTCCACCAGGGCTGCATCTACCTCTACAGCCTTTCTCAGAGGCGTCCCTACCAGAGACATCCTAGAAGCTGCTACCTGGAGTTCTGTACATACTTTCACCAAGCATTATCATTTGCCAATTTTCTCTAAATCCAAAGCTGGCTTTGCCACTGCAGTCTTGCAGGGCCTTGTAGCTGGCCCTATTGCTATCTAAATTCCTCTTCCCAACCATAGCTTTGGGAATCTACCCAAATGTAATGACTGCAACAGTGAAACACAAAGAACATAGTACAGTTGTGTACACTTACCATAAATGTAGATGTTCGAGTGTATTCACTGTTGCAGTCCTGGTTACCGTCCCTCCAGCCCCTTAACTTCTTTTGACTATACCTCTCCTTTCCTTTACTATGCCTAAAAGCCTTTGTGGTGTATTTGCTTTTTTGTTGGAGGTATATCTTTGCACCTTTATATTTAATTGCTTCCCATTAGGGGGCACCTGACATCTGGGGCAAGAAAAACTGATGTAATGGCGTCAGCTGCATGTTTTATACCCCTGACGACCTGATGTCATGGAAGAAGGGACAGCAACCGACGCAGGACCCAAGACTTTGTTAATCAGACCGACTGAGGGCTCACTGCAAGCAGATAACCCAAATGTAATGACTGCAACAGTGAATACACTCTAACATCTACATTTATGGTAAGTGTACACAACTGTACTTTTTCATTCCCCAGATACACAGAGGTTATTACTTTTTGCATTGCATGAATCATGGATTTATACGGGCAACTTTTTTTCTGCATTGTTTGAGTTAAATCCTTCATTAAGCAGTCTTTGCTTTTTGTCTCATTTTCTAATAAGAAATACGAAAGTAAGGTATCTGAATCGACATTTGCCAGGTTATTAACTGGTTGAATTAAATCCCAGTTTGAAAAATAAAACGCACCTACCCCCACTGTATGTAAGGGACATTGTTCTAGAGCATTGACTACCCGTTGATCCCTTTTCTGTAATGCAGCATTGGATGATGTTTGTGCAGCAGCCACATGGTCTTCCAAACCAATAAAAGCTGGATGCAGTATCTAAATATATGTCTTGTTTTGGGGTCATGGTAATTAGAGCTGTTCATTGTACTATTAGCTGCTGCAGTCATCTCTGTTTGGATATACTCTCCAGAGTTAGACAGATCATCAGGCCAGATTTCCAGAGCTGTATCCTCCACCCGGCATTCATCCAATTCCCTTACATTGCCATTTAAGAAAATTGATTGTGTAAGAGGGGCATCAGACAATGTTGTCACTTTATCCTTCTTGCCGTGCAGTTCGCTGTTGTACATGGTCTTAGCCTCATCAGTCTGTTGGTCAGCCTGCTTCCAGAAGGGAAATTAGTAACCTATAGGGGATTTTCTTGTACTTTTTGTATTGTAGTCCTGTCTGATAGTGAATTTGATCCGGACTCTGCCTTTAAAACTAACTGCGTATTGTATAAACTGCAGGAAACAAATTCCCACCACACTACCACTCCTATTGCCTTTTTTTTTTTTCCCTTGGACTAGAGCACGACATAGACTCTTGTCTTTATTGTTAGTTTCACCCCGAAAGCAACGAGTGAAATATCTCCAGGAGTTTGCAGCTAATAAAAGAGGAGCTTGTTTGGTTCCATCCTGTATTGTTGACCAAGGCCTCCAGGAGCTTTCTTACTAAGAAAAAGCATGCCAGTAAAGAGAGCGAGAGAAATATCAGGAGACCAAGGATGCTGTGACGGATGAATATTGTCTCCCTAGATCTGACAGTGCCAGACACAGTGAAGCATTATTGCAACATCTGAAGGCTGACATGCTGTTGGCTTTGCATATGTTCTCCTGAACCGAAGACAGGGTCATGCTTTCTAATGCTGAGTGGGCCTCTGTGTTGGAAGCTCGATTTCTTGACATCAAGAAAGAGGACAGCATCCCATAGTCTACATTTGTGAGGAGTGCCCTTAAGAGTATGTTATCTGCCCACAACCCTGTGATCTAGAAAAACTATGCAAAACATACATGGCTCTGCTCTTGTTCTACAGCAGGTTAATCAAATACCTCCTTAATTTACAACTGTAACAGCATTACCCTCCATCTTGGTATTAAATTTTATGCAATTGATAATTTCTTGCCTCTTTTAACTATACCTTACACTACTGTTATCACTACACAATTCCCTAACTTTGCTTTCTCCCTTTTGCTTTTTCCCAATCCATACCCCACACTTTACTAATAAACACATAAGTTACTATCTCCTACTTTCCCTGTCCTGTCTCAACCCTGTACTGTAAGATATGCATACTAAGTTCATTATAATAAAAAAAAATGATGTAACAATCAAGCAGAATCATACTGATCTGAATCATTTAAATCTCCTTAGAAATATATAATGAATGTGCAAGTATTTTCATTTAAAATATGTAAAAATGATGCGCTATCCATTATTGTATATTATTTCTTGTATGTTAAAATGTTCATTGTTTCTCTGTAATATGCTAATTGTCTCTGGAACTTTTCTCCCCCGGGCCTCTGCTGAAAATAGGCATCCACCCTGTTGGACTTTCTTGGTAAACAGATGTCAAATAAATAAATAAATCCGAGTCCTCTGAGGTTGTTCTTTCCTAAGCCATGAGGCACAAAGCGCCAAAGGCCAAACTGGTGCTAGTCAGCATGCCTCAGCCCAGATTGGGCAGTGCCTCTGTCGCATACACTTCTCAGGATTCTTCAGAACAACTCTTTCAGTTAGCTCAATATTTTGTGTTGAAGTATCTGCGACATCTGTGGCCCCTTCAGAGAAGAGAAGGGGGAAGCTGCTTGGAGGATTCAGATAACCTTGATTCTGAAGCAGATGAGTTGATCTGTGTGGGATAGATTCCCTCTGCTCCTTATGAGGCAGACACCAAGGATACCTTATCTTTTGCATCTCTACCATAGGATTTTATCCTTTGAGGACACCTTCATAAGATTCAGCAGGCGTTCTATCAGGAGTCTGAGAACTCAGAGGCCATCTGAGATGTTGAGCTTTCATGGGCCTGCCTGAGAATAGGGCACTTAATGTTCCTCCAGTCATGATAGTCCTGTAGTTTTTGTGTGTTGTTGCATCTGTGGGTCCAGATTCCATCCTTCCTGCTCCCAGTAAGCCTGACCAATTTTACAGGTCAAGAATTCCCATACATTTCTGTAAACTCTGTCTGAGCCATCTGTAGTGCCCCTGGATTCCAGCAGTGGGTCTGCCTCTGTTCCATCCAAAATCCCCAATTCCCAATGACAGGAAAAGTAGAATATTCGACAGATTTCTGAAGATGGTATGCACTTTTACTAAGCTATACTTCAAAATTTTAAATTGGCTGAGTCGTGCTTATGTATGATTACTATCAATTTCTACTGAAGAAGAGGAGGACTAAGGCACAGGGGATCTCCGATAAAGACATGAAGCAGGAGATGATTGAATTATTTGACTTTTCTGCAGATGATGCCAAGCCCTCCAGAAATACAAATATGATGCTGTTCATGTAGCCTGTAGGGCAACCGCTGCCAGTTCTGTGATTCAGATACATGCCTGGTTGAGGAATTAGTCCCTGCCAGACCATGTGAAGATGTTATTCCTGATTACAGTTCTGGACAAGGACCTCCTTTTTAGATACCTTCTGAAGTTGTCTTCAAATGACTGTAAGAAAAGGACAACACTGTGCAGACTTTGAAGCATTGCTTTCATTCTGGAAACCAAAGTACAGCAGGAAGCATGGAGTTAAATCATAGCTATGGCACCCCAAGCAGAAGAAGAGTAAAACTGGTAAGGTAAGGGAAAAAAGTTCAGAAAGAAATGGCAAGCAGAACCAAAAAGAAGCCTGGAAACCACCAAGGCCATGACATTCGCGGATAACAGCCGTGACTCGGCCAGGCTGCCCTTTCCATTTTCACCCAGTAACCCTAAAATCCTCTCCCATACCCTCCCCAAGAAAGGGTAATGGGGCATTTAAGTCTTTTTATTCACAACGTTTCTCAGGATCGCAGGATCCTAAACATTCCTCAGCAAGGCAACAAAATGAATTTTCTAAAATATCCAGAGTGCAGAGGAATTCTCTATGCACCAAGAGGTAAGCCCATTTTTTTGCCTTCCCTGTGGAACATCAGTGTACCTCACTATCGAGTCACCTATGACTAGTGTGTTGGACATGCTGTTTTGCCTTAGGAGCTTTGGTTGAGTGGCACACTGTTCAGGAGAGTTATGTTTCTTGTGATTAGTGTTGTGTTGTGGTGGTCAAGTGCTTTTCTGCCTTGGAGGTCTCTGCTGTTTAGGTAGATTTTTATTGAGAGCCTCCATTAAGGTGGGTGTGTGGTTTGTGTTTTTATGTGCAGGCAGTGCTGGTGTGTGTTCTGGAGAGCTATGTGTTCTATGTGGTGTGGTGCAAATGTTGATCTTCTCCTCTTGACCAGCTATTCTGGTCTTGGCTGGAGAGTGCGTGGTTTCCAATTTGGATATATAAGTGCATCTCTCGCAAGTCTGAGTGTTGGGAGGTAAGAAGAGAGGGATGTTCATCGTGTTACCCTGCTGCAGTCATCACACTTGGGTTATCCTGTCGTCAGGCAGTCCCGCAGTCTGCCTGAATTCCAAAGTCTTGGTCTGGCGTCGGTTGCTGTCGCTTCTTCCCTGACGTCAGTGTGCCAGGAGTATATAAGAGGCATCCGACGCCATTTTCTTCAGTCTTTCTTGCCGCGCGGTGCCCGAAGCAGAAGCAGTTTGCAAGTGCCGGTCGGCCGACACCTGAGATTTTCGAATCGAATTTCAGTCCGAGGTCTTCAAAGCTAAGTACCCCGCTGGGGAAACTGTTTCTTGCCTCAGTCCGACGTCAGAAAAAGTTAACAATTGCATTTCTTGTGGGAAGCAAATACCTCATAAGGACTTTCATTCTTATTGTACACCTTGCCTAGGCCCAGACCACGACATCACTGGTTGTCGGTTTTGTGCTAGGTTCAATAAGCGAACTATAAAGCAACGCTTTGATTTCGCACGACACTACTTCGGTAGGAAATTTAATTACTCTATGCCGTCGGAGCAACCAACTACTGGCGTGCATAAAAAACGCAAAGATAAAAACAGGCAGCCTAGATCCAAGCCAGACTCCGAGGCCTCGGCTGAGCTGGTCGCCGGTTCTCCGGTTTTCAGTGAGGCGCCTACGCAGTCCCTGGCGACCGTAGAATTGGAACCCCAGACCGCTTCGGATTCTCAAGCAGAGAGTTCTAGGCCAACGCACCCTTTTTCTTTAGGCCCTACCGATAACATTGCAGAAGGAGAAGCCGGTGCTGCGGAAACACCTTCGGTTACAGAAGGTGTCTTCAGACCGACTACTCTCACCATAAAATCTTATGCTAAGCTTAAGACTCCTCTAAAACCAAAAAAGACTGCACATCAGTCTCCACTTCAAGGCCCCATGCCTAAGAAACAGATGCTTAAAATGGCTGAAGATTTGATTTCTTTAATCCGGGCTTCCCAACCCCCCCCCCCCAGACAAAAGGCCTAGATAAGAGGAGGATTACGCCTCCTCTGATCAAGTGTCTATTTCCTCAGACTCCTCTGAGGAACAGGATTACTCCTTCCCCCCTTATGAAGATTCTGATGCTGAAGATTCCATTCCCTCAGCTTCTCCCCCTGAAGACTATTCCTTTGGGGAAACCTTACATACCATGAGGGAACATTTCCACTGGGAAGGCCAGGACTACACCGACTCAAAGAAAAGGCTCCGAGAGTTTCTTTTACTCCCCCAGCACAGACCACTTGCTATCCCTCCAGTTTTAGACATTGTGGATGATGTTTACTTAGAATCTAGTCTAAATCCAGGTTGTCTGCCTCCTGCTCCGGCCAAACCAGATAGATATTATAGAGTGCCTGACTCGCACAAATTCCTTTACAAAAGCCCTGTTGCTGACCCAGAGACAATCTTCCAGGGTCCCAAAGGGGCTAAGGCTTCTATGGCTAAAAATCCTGTACCCTCTGAAAGGGACTCCAGGGCACTAGATAGATGGGGGAAGAAGGTTTACACCTCAGCTACTCTAGCTATGAGAGCACTAAATTGTCAGTTTCACATGCTGAAATACCAGCAGTTCCTAATGTCTCAAATAAAACAAAAGATGAGCACGCACCCTCAACAGTCTGAATTCAAGGAAATGCAGGATCTGTTGCATGCAGCTGAACAGGTGGGCAAACATACTTTACAATGTGGATTTGATTCCGTGGAAGCTTCCTGTAGAGCAGCTGGTACTGGGTCTGTTATACGTGGGCATGCTTGGTTAAAGGAACAAACTCTGCCTGATCATGTTAAAGCAAAGTTACTAGATGCACCCTTACAGCAGGATGCCTTATTTGGGGTTAAAGCAGAAGAGGTTTTAAAGAAAACGGAGGACAAGGAAAAAATCTATGCAGGCGGTCAAAGATTACTTACAGGTACAACCCCCACGCTTCAGCAGAAATTGGCCAGCAAAAAATTGGTCCTTTCCAGCTTCTGACAGACCACAGAGGGGTAAATACAGATGCCCAAGGGGCAGAGGACAAGCACAAATCCCTTAAAAACTTCGCCAATGGGGCACTGCAACCCAGAAGGGAGGAGAAGACAGGCCCCAAACTACTAGAAGACAAACACAATGACTTAAACCTCAAACTGCCAAGCAAAAATCTCTTGGCAGCTCCCTTGGGAGGAAAATTAGCATTGTTTATAGACAACTGGCGCATCGTCACAAAGGACAAATGGGTCCTAGACATTATCTCACAAGGATACAGATTCCATTTCCACACCTGGCCAAGGATAAAAGGAATGCCAAACTTGCCTCAAAATCAATGGGCAGAGGCACAAAAACAAATTACAGCTTTCATGGACATGAGAGCCATTCAACTGGTACCTACACAGGAGCAAGGCCAAGGTTTTTACTCGAGGCTCTTTCTAGTCCCCAGAAAGGACAATGCTTGGAGACCCTTTCTGGACCTTTCAATTCTAAACACCTTCTTGCAAGTACCCAAATTCAAGATGCTAACACTACAGCAGCTTCTTCCCATGTTGGGCAAGAAAGCTTGGCTAGTAACGTTGGACCTCAAGGAGGCATACCTGCATGTCCCTATCAGACAAAATTGCAGAAGATACCTCCATTTCATTGCAGGTTCAACCCATTACCAATTCTCTGCACTGCCCTTTGGCTTATCTACTGCACCCAGGGTCTTCACAAAATGCCTGGCTCCAGTAATTGCATACTGCAGACAAAGAGGAATTCAAATATACCCATACCTGGATGACTGCCTCATCCAAGCAGAAAGCTAGGACATTCTCTTACAACATCTGACTTTTGTAAAACACCTTCTAAGTTGCCTAGGGTACACAGTAAATGAAAAGAAATCAAAACTAGTGCCCTCACAAAATATGACATTCCTGGGTGCCAGTTGAATACAACGGCCCAGATGGCTTATCTGACGCCAGACAAACAACTACAACTAACTCAATACTTCAAAATAATGGCAACAAAGACCCAACTCCCTGCAAGAAAAAATCTGCAGGCCTTGGGCTTCATGGCATCTTGCATACTACTAATGCCATTTGCAAAACTGCATATGAGGAAATTACAATGGTACCTGAAAAGCGTATGGACTCAACACAGCCACAGCTTGGAAACAATGATACCTCTCATTCCCTGCCTTCAACAGGAGTTTCTATGGTGGTCACAGTCATGTCACCTCAACAAGGGTCAGCCTTTCACCTTACCCACAGCCAGGCAAACAACAGATGCATCGGACTATGCCTGGGGGGCACACATGGCAGGACAGTGCGTTCAAGGCATATGGACTGCAGATCAAAGGAATCTGCACATCAATCAAAAAGAAACGCTAGCTGTACAGAATGCTCTGACAGCCTTCAAGGACCTCATACATCCAGGACAGCTTATAATAAGGACAGACAACACCACAGTAATGTGGTACATAAACAAACAAGGGAGTACACACTCCTACCCTCTATGCAGGCAAGCAACGACCTTGTGGAACACAGCACTGGCTCACTAAGTTCAATTACAAGCTCAATTCCTGCCAGGAAAAAAGAACACATTGGCAGACGACCTAAGCAGAAACATCATGGATCCCCATGAGTGGAAACTGGATCCACAAGTATTTGCAATGATAACTCAAAAATGGGGGCGCCCAGACATAGACCTGTTTGCCAACCCCCAAAACTATCAGCTATCAAAATTCTGCACAAGGACATTTCACCATCAAGCTTGGAAAGTGGACGCACTCTCATTCAGTTCGAAAATGCTGACAGTATATGCCTTTCCTCCATTGCCCCTTCTCACAAAGGTGTTGCTGAAAGTCAGGATGGAGAGACCTCGAATGATACTCATTGCCCCGGACTGGCCACGCCAGCACTGGTACCCACTACTAAGGAACATGGCCCAGGGCCCACCATGGATTTTACCACAAATTCCTCATCTACTCACACAGCAAGGCAGTCAGATTCTACACAGCCATCTCAAGACCTTAAATTTGGCTGCATGGCAAATCACCTAAGCAACCAGCCAGCTCCTCTTTCACAAGCTGTTATGGATGTCATTCTGGAGGCCAGGAGGCCCAGCACCAGGAAAGCCTACTCCGACAAATGGAAAAGATTTTGTGCCTGGAACCAAGCTAAAGGCCAAAATACCCTTCAGCCGGACATGCCTCAGATTCTACAATATTTAACTGAGATGTTACACAAAGGACTTTCTTTTTCATCTATTAAAATCTACACCTCAGCTATTTCAGCTCACTACAACACGGATCCTCCCTTATTTTCACATCCACTTCTAAGGCAGTATCTCAGAGGGGCAAAAAACATTAGACCTCCCAGGAGAGTGCCAACACCAACTTGGGACCTACATTTTGTTCTGGAAAAACTTACGCTGCCACCTTTTGAGCCAGCTTTCTCAGCTGACTTAAAGTTTATATCATGGAAGACTGCTCTGCTGCTAGCAATTACTTCAGCCAGAAGAGCCTCAGAGCTACAGGCACTAATGGCAGTAGATCAACTTATTTATGTTTTTTTATGCAGAGGTTATTCTATGGATTCCATTTTGGAATCCGTTGATAAATTTTTGACCTCTGGGGAAAAACATCTTTATTGCCTTAAATGTCCTTGTAATCTATTTTATATTGGAGAGACTAAGAGGAAATTTAAACTTAGATTACAGGAACATATTTGTAATATTAAAAGGGGTGCCACAGATCATTCTGTGGCTTCACATTTTTACAAACCCATAACCAGAATGCTGATTTGTTACAAGCTACTGTTTTAGAACAAATCTTCATTAAAAAAGGAAATCATAGATTGTTAAAAAATATGTTACTATATAAAGAATCTATTTTTATATTAAAATATAATACATTATCACCTTTTGGTTTAAATATGGAGATTAATTGGAAATATCTAATATAATAGGTTAGATACTGTGTGTTATATTTATATTATATTTTTGTATCTTTAGTATGGGTTTTTATTTAATAGGGATTGCAGTTTCTTTAATACTTAATTATTTAATTGATTTATTGTTAATTAAGTTAATTACACTCTGTATATAAGGGAATGTATCTTTACCATGATTATGTGCTCATTGAAGGCTGTGGTGGCCGAGGCGCTAAGACTTGTTTCAATAATAAATTTTCCACTTGGAATCACTGTTGTTTTTCATCTCTTATTCTTTTTCAAGACTGTTTTTTTTTTTTTTTTACTAATGGCAGTAGAGCCTTTCCTCATTTTTCATCAAGACAGAGTTTCTCTTCGAACTAACCCCTCCTTTATGCCAAAGGTGGTATCCAGTGTGGCTCTAAATCAAACCATCCACTTTACCCACCTTCTTTCCAAATCCACTGAACAAAGGAGAAAGACTCCTGCATTCCTTGGACATTCACAGACAACTACGTTACTACTTGGATAAAACTAAGGCTTTCAGAAAATCTGACCAATTTTTTGTATTCTATGCTACAGCATCACAAGGAAAGGCTATCTCAAAACAGACCATTTCCAAATGGATAGGACATTGCATACGTTTTTGCTACACCCATCATGGAAAACCAGCTCCTGCTAGCATAAGGCCCCACTCCACCAGGGCAGCAGCTACATCTACAGCCTTCCTCAGGGGGGTGCCAACCAAGGATATTCTGGAAGCTGCAACTTGGAGTTCAGTACACACCTTCATCAAACACTATCACTTACCACTTTACTCTAAGACTAGAGATGGCTTCGCCACTGCAGTTTTGCAGGGCCTTCTACCCTCCTCTAACCCTGTTTGACTCCACCTCCCATCCTTAGCTTTGGGATTCTACCTAAGTGTGATGACTGCAGTTTTGTACCTACCATAAATGTCGATGTTCGAGTGTATACCCTGCTGCAGTCCAGGTTACCCTCCCTCCATCCCCTCTGACCTAACTAAAACCTTTCAATACCTTAAAATCTGATACAACTTTTGTGGTATATTTGCTTATAGCTGGAGGGATGTTTTGTTTGTGCTAAGCTTTTATTATTGGTACTATCTACTGACCATCTTTTGGGGGGGCACCTGACATCTGGGGCAAGAAAAACTGAAGAAAATGGCGTCGGATGCCTCTTCTATACCCCTGGCGCACTGACGTTAGGGAAGAAGCGACAGCAACCGACGCCGGACCAAGACTTTGGAATTCAGGCCGACTGCGGGACCGCCTGACGACAGGATAACCCAAATGTGGTGACTGCAGCAGGGTATACACTCGAACATCTACATTTATGTTAGGTACAAAACTGTACTTTGTCAGTGTACATGAGGCAGTTGCTACATTGCCTCAGGATGCCCAAGTTCACCAGGTTAATAGGAGAAAGCACAGGGAACTGCCTGGAGGGGTGGACATTAATAATAAGTAGAGGAGCTGTTTCCTTGTAGAACGTTTAGTGCTGGTCGCACTTTGTGTGCTACAATAATTGCTGCAAGAAGTCTGGTAAAGTGCTAGACTAATAAGCTAGTAAACGTACAGGAGAGGAGAGAACTAGCAGATCTCAGGGAAAAAATGAAATGCAGACTTTGGCACCACTCAGAAGCTTACAAAAACAGTCCTGGATACAGCAAATATGTATCTGGACTAGACTAGTTACAGGAAAGGTGGGAAATGAGCACAAACTTGGGCTTTTAAACCAGAAAGTTGAAAGAGATGGAAAAACTGCCCAAACGGCCAATAAACTACAATTTCTGGGCCAAAAACCACTCCTCTTGTGGTAGATAGGCTACCTAGTGCTTACCACTCCCACTGACTAGCTAGAAGGCTTCCCTGCAGCACAGACAGGCTTGGGGGGCTCAGAAGCTTGCAGACAGTCCTGGATACAACACATCTATATCTGGACTAGACTAATTACAGGAAAGGCGGGAAACGAGTGCAAACACGGGCTTTTAAACCAGAAAGTTGAAAGAGATGGAAAAACTGCCCAAATGGCCAATAAACTACAATTTCTGCTCCAGAAACCATTCCTCTTGTGGTAGATGGGCTACCTAGTGCTTACCACAATAATTAGCCCTGCCAAATCTCAACCCCTGGACTCTGTGCACTACAATCACAGCAACGTACCACTACACCATCTGAGCTATTGTGTATTCCCAGCAAGAGTCTCCAGTTTTTCTTCTGAGATCCCAAGGCATCCTCACTCAAGAAGAAGAACATAATGCCTCAACATTCCATGGGCCTTCTTGCAGTGGGCCTTGTCTGGTACACTTCCCTTGGAAGTTGCCTATGAGAGCATCCTCACAAGTTGTCTAAACAACTAAACTGACTCCTGTCCTCATAGAATAAAAGTGATGACACTCTGCAATGTTTCTGGATTATTGACTTCCTCATTCTGTCACCAAGAATGAGCCTATCCTCACCATTGAGGGATCCCTACTTCTGCCATTTTTTTATCTGTGATGTTTTCCACTACAGAAAACTCATGGTCATAGGCGAATAACCAGTAAATTAAGTGCTTCATACTTTAATTCAGCTCTTGATTTATATCACTTGCAGTACCGCTGCTGTTCGACTCATCTAATGATCAGTTTCCCAAGCCATTCTGTGTTTGATGATGAATGCAATCTCAAGATAGTCAATTCCTCCACAGTTTTTGGCTGTCTTTAACAGTACTTGCCAAACTTCACCTTTGTTGTTCTGGTGTTCAGAAACAGTCTACTAGCCTGTGATTTTATACTAGCATGGAAGATAAGCGTGACATCTCCTCTGGACTTGTTAATTTATTTAGTGAATACTGAAAACAGTAAGTGGCTTGATTTTGACCACTTTGGCACACTAGAGTTTATAGCACAGGGTCAGAGTAGTGCATCTGTCAAGCAGCTGTTTCCATGCAACATCTTTCTTCCCTTAGTTGAGCAGTAAGGAGATGATTCTCAGCTATGTCATATGTCCAAGTATCATGGTACCATTGTCTGCAGGTTTGTTCCCCAAGCAGCAGCATCTGTTTAACCTCTGCACTTAGCACTGAATTGGGATAGTTTTGATTTTCTTTTGCAAAGAAGTATTAATGATCCACTTGAGCCATGCCTTCTGAAAGCCTCTTGTTAATTCCATCTCCACCCCCCTCTCCAGTAGTCAGTTCTGTAGGATCCACAGTCCTTTCTGTTAAAATTACTTCAGGAGATCCACGTTTAGTTGACAGTGTGGTGTTGCAAGTTATTTTGAGTAATATGAAGAAGGATTTCTTAGAACAGGGGGATACTGTAAGTGATGTAGACAAAAGTCTAGCAGAGGCATTGTCCGCTCGAGATATGGTGGGGAGACTGAATTCTTCAGACTCAGCTGACAGACGAGTAATGTTCTAATAAGAATAGGCTTCTCCTTACTTAAGTAATATTAACATTAATTGTGAGACTGTCACTGAAGCGACAGTTATAAGAATTTTGAACAGACTCCTTTTGATGTATCAGATAGATGCGGGACATTTTGGTGTGGACTGTGTAAGGCTTGTCAGTATATTTGGAGTTGTACCTCTCTGGTAACATTGACAAACTAAGCAAGAAATCAGTTTTGATTTTTATGCCAATTGTAAGACCAAGAATTTAATATGTTGCGCTAAATGCAGAGTGCCTGAAGCTTTCTACATTGGGAAGACCAATAGAATGTTTAAAGAAAGGATTCTAGAACACGTGGGGGACATCCGTAATCAGAAGAGTACAAGTGTATTAGCTCAACATGTTATAGAGAATAGGAGCAGGCACAGTTTTAAGATGTCCTTCAAGGATGCATCTGCAGTCCTAACATATGGGTTGTCCTGCCTCAGGCAGCCCTTCGGTCGGCCGGATTCCAAAGTCTGGGTCTGGCCTCGGCTGATGTCGCACTTCACCCGACGTCATAGCTGCTGGGGTATAAAGGCATCAGCCGACGCCATTTTCCTCAGTCTTTCTTGCCGCGCGGTGCCCGAAGCAGAAGCTGTTCGCAAGTGCCGATCGGTCAGATCCAGAGATTTCTACTACCGAAGACTTCTAAAAAGCTAAGTACCCCGTTGGGGACTCTTTCTTGCCTCAGCCGATGTCAGACAAAGTAAATAATTGTTTAACTTGTGGGAAACAAATACCTCATAAGGATTTCCACTCTTACTGCCTTCCTTGCTTAGGCCCAGACCACGACGTATCAGCTTGTCTAGCCCGTGCTTCCTTCAACCGACGGACGCTTAGACATCGGTCGGAGTTTGCAGAGGAGTTTTTTGGTCCCGCTTTTGCATATAAGATGCCGTCGGAGACTCCGACTACACAATTAGTTAAAAAGTGCAAGGAAAAGGACCGACACTCTGAATCCTCGGTTCTTCCTTTGGCCGAAAGCATGCCTCCGATAGCCGAGGCCTCACAGAGCATGGCTGAATCTGCTACTGAAATTACTGCTACAGAAGCAGGCACCCAGGATTTGTCAGACACTATTCCTTTAGACATATCTACCCCTGCACGTGGGGCTGCTAGACCCCCTGCTTCTATGTCTATCAAGGCCTTTTCCAGGGCTAAAGCAGCTAAATCTTTTAAGGCCTTACCTGCTAAAACTCCCTCACACAGGCCTACCTCTAGTTCCCAAATACTCAGCCTGGCTGAGGATCTTATTTCTTTGATCAGGGGATCCCAACCTCACCCAGACAGGGCCTCTCAACCCCCTCCAGATAAGAGGTCTAGGACTGAACCCCCAGAACCTGTCTCTACAGACTATTCCTCCGATGACTCAGATATTTCAGACCATCAGGAAGGCCCATATTCTCCTTATGAGGATTCTGATGCAGAAGACTCCATTCCTTCTGCCTCTCCTCCTGAAGAATTTTCTTTTGGGGAAACCCTACATGCTATGAGGGAACACTTCCAATGGCAGGGCCAGGAATTTTCAGATTCAAGGAAAAAGCTTAGGACTTTTTTACACTTACCACAGCATAGGCATTTAGCCATTCCTCCAGTACTAACAGTTGTTGATGATGCATATAATGATGCCTGTACTGCCCCTGATTCTCTTCCTCCGGCCCCTGCCAAGCCTGACAGATATTACAGGGTCCCGGACACACACTACCACTTGTATAAGGCTCCTGTTGCAGACCCAGAAACCATTTCACAGGGCCCTAAAGGTGTGGCAGCTGCCTCTGCCAAAAACCCTCTTCCCTCTGAAAGGGAATCTAGAGCATTAGAGAGATGGGGTAAAAAGGTTTATACTTTTGCTACTCTTTCGGCCAGGGCCTTAAACTGTCAATTTCACATGATTCAGTACCAGGAATTTTTGTTAGACCAGCTAAATAAAAAACTGTCCTCTCCTGAACCTATAGACCGCAAGTCTCTTCAGGATTTGGTACATAACTCTCAGCAGGTCAGTAACCATTTCTTAAAATGTGGCTATGATGCACTGGAGGCTTCCTTTAGATCAGCTATGAATGCCAGGCTGCATATGAGAAAGTTGCAATGGTACCTAAGGAATGTATGGTCTCAACACAAGCACAGTCTAGAAGCCCAGATTCCAATAATTCCATGCCTGAAACAAGAATTCCTGTGGTGGGCTCAGGCCTGTCAGTTGAACAGAGGATTGCCTTTCCACAAACCACATCCAAGCCAGACCATCACCACGGACGCCTCAGACCTAGGCTGGGGGGCACACATGGTGGACAAGTGTATACAAGGCCTATGGACCCAAGACCAGCTGAATCTACACATAAATCTAAAGGAGATGCTGGCAGTGAAACATGCAATCCAGGCATTCAGACCACTTCTTCAACAAGGTCACCTGCTGATAAGGACGGACAATACCACAGTCATGTGGTACATCAACAAACAGGAGGTACACACTCATATCCTCTATGCCGGATGGCAATGGACCTGTGGAATGTGGCCCTGAATCTCGACATTCAACTACAGGCCAGATTTGTACCAGGAAAAGAAAATTCACTAGCAGACACCTTAAGCAGAACTACCACGGATGCTCACGAATGGATGCTGCATCCAGATATCTTCAAAGCCATAACAAAGAAATGGGGAATGCCAGAGATAGACCTGTTCGCCTCCCCACACAACCACCAATTGAAGAAATTCTGCACAAGAGCATACCACCCACTTGCCTGAAGGGTGGACTCCCTTTCCTTCAGCTGGAAAAACCTGACAGCATATGCATTCCCACCTCTTCCTTTGATGTACATAGTCCTACTGAAGGTAATCCTGATAGCTCCAGACTGGCCAAGACAACATTGGTACCCGCTACTGAGAAGCATGTCTCGGACACATGCATGGCCTCTACCTCTATGTCCCTTACTGCTAACACAGAACAACTACAAGATCCTGCATCCAAACTTGAAAACACTGCAGCTAGCTGCTTGGAATATTGCATAAAACAAAATAAACCAGATTTATCTCAGAGGGTTAAGGACATTGTCCTGGAGGCACGCAGACCCTCCACAAGGAAAACTTATTCAGCCAAATGGAAAAGATACCTCATTTGGAGTGCAGCAAAGGGAGAAAATGTCTCATTGACAAACATAGCACACATCCTGGAATACTTAGCAGAACTGTTCCACAATGGCCTGTCCTACTCCTGCATTAAGATTCATGCATCAGCAATTTCAGCAGAATACAACATGGATCCTCCTGTCTTCTCTCATCCTCTACTCAGGCAGTTCTTGAGAGGAATCAAAAATGTAAAGCCTCCAAGGAAACCACCTTTACCTACATGGGATCTCAACTTTGTGCTGGAAAAGTTAACACTTCCCCCCTTTTGAACCAGCAGCAACAGCAGACTTACAGTTCTTATCTTGGAAAACTGCTTTCCTGCTAGCGATCACTTCAGCTAGAAGGGTATCTGAGTTACAGGCCTTAATGGCAGTACAGCCCTTTCTTATCTTCCATCAGGATAGAGTGTCTCTGAGAACTAACCCTACTTTTATGCCAAAAGTGGTCTCCAGAGTATCATTGAACCAAGCGATTCATTTACCTACATTCTTCCCCAACCCACAGAACAGGGGGGAAAGACTACTACATACCTTGGATGTGCACAGACAATTACGCTACTATCTGGACAGAACTAAGACCAACAGAAAAACTGACCAGCTTCTGGTAGCATATGCAACAGGAATGCAAGGAAAAGCAATTTCAAAACAGACAATCTCAAAATGGATAGGAAATTGCATTAGATTTTGCTACTCTTTTCATGGAAAGACAACTCCTGAAAATATCAGGCCTCACTCCACAAGAGCTACAGCCACCACTACAGCTTTCCTACGAGGAGTGGCTACCAAAGACATTTTAGAAGCTGCTACTTGGAGCTCCGTGCATACATTTGCCAAGCATTATAATCTTCCTTTATACTCCAGATCCCGAGCAGGTTTTGCAACTGCTGTTTTGCAAGGGATCTTGACTACACCATATTTATCTTAGTGCCTCCTCCCCCAGTTTGGCTATGGTATTCTACCCATATGTTAGGACTGCAGATGCATCCTTGAAGGACATAGTACAGTTTTGTACCTACCATAAATGTAGATGTCCGATAGGTATGCATCTGCAGTCAGGATTACCCACCCTCCTACCCCTCTGTGGTATTCCTAGGGTACTTACCCCTCTTTTAGCTAGCTGGGGGAATCTATTATAGTGTATTTGTTTGTATATATGTGTGTGTGTATATATATATATATATATATATATATCTATATATATATATTTTTTTTTTATCTCTGCTGTTTGGAATTATTTGCATTTATCCAAATTTAGCCTTCCTAGAGGGCACCTGGCATCTGGGGCAAGAAACACTGAGGAAAATGGCGTCGGCTGATGCCTTTATACCCCAGCAGCTATGACGTCGGGTGAAGTGCGACATCAGCCGAGGCCAGACCCAGACTTTGGAATCCGGCCGACCGAAGGGCTGCCTGAGGCAGGACAACCCATATGTTAGGACTGCAGATGCATACCTATCGGACATCTACATTTATGGTAGGTACAAAACTGTACTTTTCTTATATTAGAATTAGTGTTTGAAAATTTGAGGGGTGGAGACTATAAGAATATTGCTGAAAAGAAAGAAATGAAATGGATGCTTCTTTTGAAAGGAAATGTATTTCCAGGACTAAATGAACATGCATCTTTGAAGCCAGTTCTTGAGTCTTGGCCCCTTAAACATTAATATTTAAATGGATAAAAAGAACTTGCCAAGGAACCAAACCAAATACATACTGAAAGACTTTAATGTGAAGCGCTTTTCGTCTTGCTCTATAGCAAGACTTCAGTCTTACTATAGAGCAAGACGAAAAGCGCTTCACATTAAAGTCTTTCAGCAAGTATTCGGTGTGGTTCCTTGGCAAGTTCTTTTTATCCAGTTGTTTATTTCATTAATATTTAAATATCAGAGAGGTGTGTACCCTTTTCAAGATACTATTGGTTCTGATAAGTTTTCCATGTCACTGTTTTAATATTCATGTTTTTAAAGGGGTGTGTTGTTACAACACATCTTTACTGGCCAATTCCTTGCTCCAGTGGGCTGTGTTTTTTTTAGAGTGGAATATTGTTTTCATTGGAGAATGTCTTTTTGAATTTTTTATATGTATGTGAGTGGTTTGTGTAACTTATATGGTCTGAAGAAGCGGGTTTGTTTTCAGCAAAACCGCTTACCCCTTTTCTTACTGAAGTTTTAAACCGTTGTGTCCAGAGCTCCAGTTTCTCTTTTACATTTTACTATTTGTTGGTGTTCCGGCCTTTGCCTTTGTCTGCCTACCTGACTTCATTTGTTTGGTATGTCTTTAAACTGTTCAGATTTTCACACAATGTCCAGCTTTTTGCCTCATTTGTTTGGTCTGTTCCTCATAAAGTCCATGGATCTGATGTCCTTTTTATTCTTCCTCACCAATGGGTCTAGGATCCAGTCCTCGGATTCGACTCAGACGCATTCTAGAAAATTTCAGATCCAAGCTTCATGCTCTTCCCCTTACCCATAATACATCCCCAACTCCTCAGGTCTCGTTTGCTGCCATTGCTGCTAGATGGAAGATCCAGCCTCTACCAGTAAGGGTGTCTTTATTGTGATATTTTTTTCTGTAAATATCCTTTTTCTCTGTGTGTTTTTCTGATTCAAAAAAGTTCTTTGCTCCTCCTTTTAGTATTTTCACAGGCGTTAAGGTTTTGTTTTTTTTTTCCTACTGTTATATAAATCTCTTTTTGCACGTGTGTGTGTGTGTGTGGGTGTGGGTGTGGGTGTGTGCAGCACTTCGCCATTTCTTCGTTGAGTAACTTTAATAAGAGCTTGAAGTTTAAGGCGTTAAACTTGGATATTGCGCTTAAAGTTTAGAAATGGAAGTTTAAAGTTTCTGTCTTATATAAAACTTTTTTGTGTGGTACTTTAAGCTTGTTCTTGCTTAAAATAAATAAATAATTAGTATGTCAGACAAGCCAGATAAACCCACCAGATTCTAATAGTGAACTTCTTGTGTGCATAAAATCCCAAATTCTGATGCCCATAAGAAGTGCGTATACTGTTTAGGAGCAATCCTCCTGTAAACTCTTTCCACCGTATGTGCTACCTTTAATCAGAGAGCTCGTTCAGAGACTGTAGAAACAAATAGATTTTAAAAGGCCTTCTTCCTACTGGGGCTCAAACCCCCTTCAAGTGATTTCTGACAGCTGTGGAGTCTCAGAAATGGCACCATAAGTCTCTGACCACCTCCTCGGAGCTGCCTGAAAAGATAAAATGAGTTTTGGATCCCACCCCCTTGGATCTGATAACTATCAGGCCCACCTCAGATCTAGTACACTCCTCAGGTCTGATATTCTCAGCCCCGACCACCAGTTCACCAATTCTCTTTGCCTCTGCCTCAGATACTAGGTCCTGGGATCCAATGACCAAAGGCTATACACCAAAACTAATTTTAAAGCCAGTGTCTCCGACCCTGCCCACTCAGCTTTTCCAAACTCCAACTAAGCATTTTTAGGCCAGTTTCCACTACTACTTCTAGGTCTTTTAGGAGTTACTCTGAAGCAGACATGGACAGGATGATGCGGAGATTCCTTCAAGCTCATATTCATATAGGGGGATCTTATCAGCTCTGTCCCTAACCAAATCTGTGAGGTCATCTGCCAAAAAGAGATGATCTCCTTCTCTGATCTGACCTTCGCCTTCAGAGCCCCAGGATCCTAGATACAAGAGAGGTTCAGCATCGGATCTGAGGAAGCTCTCTTTCTCTGCTCCAACTGTCTGTCTGACAGTCATTTTCTATTGTCTTCAGAGCAGGTCTCGGATCCGAGAGGTCTTTGCTGGGTCTGAGGGGCAGGGGTCGGTTCCTATTTTATTGGATCTATCCCTTCCCCTGTGTGCCTCGGCCCTGGACAGCTTGAATCCAATTCTCTCTGGTTGGAGTGGATCTGGGGTTGGCCCCAACTTCCCTTCCTCAGTTGCTTCAGCTCTGAGGGAGGACAGAGGGGCTTCTCTGTGTCCGTCAACCTTCCGAGTTGTAGAAAGGGCTTTCTCTACTCTTAGGGAGCCATCCTGTCGAATCTGTGGTCCTATGCCCCACCCTTCATTGGGTCCAAGCTCTGAGCCCATTATCATTATTCCAGCAGGTCAGCCAGTTACAATAAGTCTCCACACATGCTCCCCAGAGGGATTCCCCACCTGTTCCAGCACCTCCCCGGAACACCACACGGAGGAGGTATCTCGGAAGAGGACATGTAAGAGGAGACACATAGACTCCCCTACGGAGTCTGTCATGGAAGACACCGACTTTGATGAAGGTGAAGGATCCCCAGATCGCCAACTGATGGTTTCCTTCAGGGACATCATGGAAATTCTTAGGCAAAGAAGTGGCTGGTCCTCTCAGACTCTTTCTCTTGAAGATTCAGTGTTCCTGGAGGCTTTCGGGCTGGCTCATCTATGTCTTGGGTAACCCCACCCCCAGGCAGATGAGCTTATCAACCTGGTCTCCCACTGGGCCTGAAAGGAACTAGGCACTGTCAGACCTGTCCCCAAGCATCCAAATAAGTTTCTGTCAGCTCCATCAGATAGACTTCATTAGAGTAAGGGTATTCTAGTTGATGCCATGGTTGTGGCAGTGGCTATGAAGGAGGAGCTAGAGGAACAAAGCTCTGCTGTCCATCACTGAACAGGGAGTCCAGAGTGATGGACAGATTTGGAAAACATGTTTATGCCTCAGCCACTTTCACACTGTGGTCGTTAAACTTCCTGGCACATTTTACCTGCTTGCAGTGAGATTTGATTAAGGAGATTTCAGATTCTCTCACTGGGACCATGTCAGCAGAGGACCTCAAAAAAAGTTTCTCCCAAGCTGGCCACTCTTTCTTCTAGTGCTAATTCTTCAATGAGGCTAATATCCCACACAGCAAAAGGCACTTCTCGAGCAGCTGGCTCAGGCATAGCCATTAGACAACATGCCTGGATGAGGCTTTGTGATTTCATGGAACCCTTTAAGATGTCTTTTGTCAACACCCCCTTTGATGGCTGCTCCTTGTTTAGGCCATAAGTCATAGAGACGCTTACCTGCAGAGAGCAAGACGGAAAGGCTCTGTCTGCTGTCAGAATCAAATTTTCTGTCTCTGAGCAAATGTTTTCCAGGAATCATAGAGGTGGCAAAAAAAAGGTGGTTCCGATAAATCTCAGAAATCTTTTCAGGAGTGGTAGGGAGAAATCTCCTGCAGAAGCAGAGGAGGAGGTTTCAGTGGCAGACATCACCCTAGTGGCAGAGAGGGTCCACAGAACCACCAGGACTTTGGAGATTCCTATTCTGACAGGCCCTATCAGCGCTCCTGAAGCGCTGCTCGACTGTTCATCTCTGGAGACAGTTGGGAATCATCTTTCCCTGCACCTAGATGCCGGAATAAATCTCACAAACTACACTTGGGTGCTAAGCATAATATTCAGAGGTTATTACATTCCCTTTTCCCTTCTGCCTCCAGAACCCTGGAGGAAACTCCCTGAGATTCTACCCAGTCAGAGGGAGTATGCAGCTCAAAAAATCCAAAAGCTACTATAAAATGTCATCCAGGAGGTCCCAACTGAATAAATAGGATTCGGAACTTACTCCTACTTCTTTTTCGTGCCAAAGACGACAGGGGACCTAAGACCAATTCTGGATGTAAACAATCTGAATCAGTATGTAAAGAAGTCAAATTTCTGAATGGTTATGGTTCGGTCCATCCTGCCTCTTCTGTGCAAGGACGATTGTATGTACTCTCTAGGTCTTCAGGATGCATACTATTACATCAAAATAGACAGGCGCTCCAGGAGACATCTGCACTTTCAGCTGGGAGCCATTCACTACCATTTCAGAGCTGTGCACTCTGGGCTCACCACAGACCCCCCCCCCCCCGGGTGTTCACCAAATGTATGGTAGTCGTTGGCAGCTCACCTGAGGCTCAAAAGAGTCCGGGTGTTTCCCTATCTAGACAATTGGCTCCTCACAGCCCCAGGCAGGCATCACCTGATTTAAGCCAGGGATTATCTGCTTCAGATCTCCAACTGTCTGGGAATTACAATAAATCTTACCAAATCCAAACTGGCTCCTTTGAAGAATTAGAGTTTATAGGGACTCATCTAGACACTGTACTCCAAATGGCTTCACTACCTGTTCACAGAGTCAAATCCTTGAGAGAAAAAAAAAAAAAAAAAACAACCACACGAAGGAGCCAGGAAGCTGCAAACTTTAATGTCTTCTGGTGGTTGTTTTTTTCAGCTTCCTGGCTCCTTCGTGTGGTTGTTTTTTTCTCCTTTTGGGTTTTGTATTTCAGATCCTTGAGAAGTCAGGTGGAGGACTTACTATCTCTTCTGACCCCTCCTGCAAAGTTGGTATTACAGACTCTTGGATCAAAGTCAGTTGCTATTATTCTAGTCCCGGTAGCAAAATTCTTTGTGAATTCTCTAAAGGACGTTGGCAATACAGTGGTCCATTTTTTACCAGTCTCATTCTGTTCTCATAAAGCTCACCCCAGTCTGCAAATGTTGTATTAAGTGGTGGATACAGTCAAAGGGCCTGTACTTGTGCAGACCTTTTTCACCCTTCCAACACCACAGTGACCACGGATGCTTCCTAATTAGGGTGAGGGGCCTTACAGGGGAAAGATGGTCGAAGGTACATGGTCTCCCGTCAAGATGCATATCAGTGTCCTCAAGATGAGGGCAGTCCTTCTATCATTGCAAGCCTTGCAGGACATTCTCCCTCTAGGGACTATTGCTGTCCATACGGACAACATGTCAGTAGTCTGGTACATCAGTAAACGGGGAGGAACCCATTCATTCACGCTATGCAGAGAGGCCATGAGGCTCTGGGAATGGGTGATATCTTCAAAACTATTTTCTAGTTGCAGCACATATACTGAGGGAAACCAGCATGCTGGCAGGCAGACTCATCAGCTCCATTCTGATCCCTCACGAGGGATCCCTCAACCAATCAGTAGCAAACAGGATTTTCAGCCAGTGGGGCCAACATTGTTGCAATCTGTTTGCCTCTCTCCTCAATAAGTGCAGCGTGTACTTTGTGCTGTTCCCCCCGCAGGGGAGTCCTCGAAGGATGCTCTAGTTTACAATTGGTCCCCAGGTCTCCGTTATGCTTATCCCCCTCTCATACTGATCCTGAAGTTTCTACAGAATGCAAGCAGGCTGAAGAGCTCAGTCATCCTCATTGCCCCCCTCTGGGCTTGACAGGTGTGGGTTCCCCTTTCTATGGTCTCATCTCAGATTTCCTCCATGGATTCTGGAGTCCAATTAAGATGTCCTATATCACCCATCAGAATCATAGCATCCCAATCTCCGGACCCTCAAACTGACCACATGGTTTCTCCCCTTCTGGTGATAGTGGCATGGTCCAGGATTAGTTCCCAAGTATGTGACACTATTTTGGCTTCCCAAAAGGCTTCCACTAAGAAGGTTTACAAAAGTAAATGGAAAAGATTCTCTATATGGGGTTCTGAAGAGAATATTGACCCCTTTTCAGCACCTATTTCGGCCATCCTTCTTTTTCTCAGTACTCTTTTCAAAGAAGGAGATAGTTTATCTACCATTAAATTTCAGCTTACTGTGCAGTATCGAACTTTCATCCTGGAGATGAACCTTTTTCTTTGTCAAGTTCTAGGTTATATAAAATTTTATGAACCAGCAAACACGTGTGATTTGAATCATCTGTCCTGGAAAACAGTACTTTTGGTAGCTATTACTTCAGCAAAAAGAATTTGAGTTGCAGGCCTTATCTGCGAAGCCTCCTTGCATCATTTTCCATAAGGATAGAGTGTTCCTACGAACCAATCCTTCCTTTATGCATAAGGTTGCCACGGAATCTAACATTAACCAGTCCTTACAACTGCCAGTGTTCTTTCCCAATTTTTCGAATAAGGGCGAATACATGCTATATCTTTTTGATGTTCATAAACAATTGCGTTTCTACTTTCACAGAACAAAACAATACAAGAAATCTGACCAGCTCTTCGTGTCCTTTGTGCCTAACCACTTGGGTCAAGCATTTTCCAAAATTATACTGGCCAAATGAATTACTGATTGTATTTTGCTAATTTATTCTCATAAAGGTTTGGAATTGCCTCATCCTCCTAGAGCCCATTCTACTAGATCCCTGTTCACTTCAACTGTTTTTTCTTCCAGAGCTTCAATTGATGACATTTAAGCTGCAGCCACTTGATCAAAGATCATTATTTTTGTTACGCATTACAGATTGGACATTTATCTCTAGAAACAGAGCTTTCCTTGGTTCGGCAGTGCTCCAGCACATTTTTCCTTGAGGGCCACCCGAGAGTTACTTAGCTGGGGACTGTGACCCATTGGTGAGGAAGAATGAAAAGGACATTAGATTTAGAAGTTGTATACTTACCATAACTTGGCATTTGTTTTGTCCATAGTCATTCTTTTTCACCTTCCCTCCCAACCATTCCCGACCCAGTACTCCTAGAAGTCCTCATAGATGTTATAGGAACCATCAGGTTCCTGGTTTGAGCCTCACCTACCTTGGTGTGTTTATGTATGTTGTGATGAGTCAATGACAGTAAGACAGCAAACTCAATGTGAGGAGTTGGGGATAGATTAGGGCATGATGGGTAAGGGGAGGAGCATTAGGCTTGGATACGAAATCCTGTAGAATGTGGCCAAGTCGGATCCAAGGATTGGATCCTAGACCCATTGGTGAAGAGGAATGAAGATGGACAACACATATGCCAAGTTATGGTAAGTACATAACTTCTTATTTTCAGACAAATCACAGAGGATTGAAGTCACCGAATAATGACATACATTTGAGCTTCAGAGTTTGTATCCTTCAGAGAAAATGCAAGTGAGCACACATCTTGTTATTCTGTCTACTTTCTAAGTTGGTTAGAGGAAGGGGCAAGCTTATCAGTACTGTCAGCAGGCAGAATCTAATCTTTTATTCTGCCACTGTCATTTGCTGGCCCATACTGGCAGATTTTACAGTGTAGCGCTTGACACGACCTTAACGACTTAAGTAGGGGGTGCTTAACATTTGTTAACATAGAGTCTTACGCTACTGTAACGCTTAACTGATTTGTTTTTCATTCTGTTTACTGCTACTACTCCCTCGGTTTGCTGGAAAGCATTGTACAAGCTGTGCTCTGCTGGGTCATTGTAAGTGCATGCTTCTGCAACCCAACAATCCAGCTAGTGTGCTTGCACTTTTTGGAAGACTTCCTCCAGGTCGTCAGGGATATAAAACATGCATCCATAATACTCAAAGCAGCAAACCACAAATTCTTCAAAAATACACCACAAATGAAGCAGTCAGAGAGTGGAACAAAGAAACAGCTTTAATCCATCTTTTCAGTCCTGGTACCTCGGCATTTCGCCTTCAATGGGACACATTTACACATTTTCAAAAACTCTTTTTATATATGCATCAATTAAGCAATTGAACAATCAGTTCATTAGTTCAAACAATTTTAACCCTCTCAGCACAAAATAATTCTTTATAAAAAGTTCATCAAATACAATTTATATTGTTACTTTGCATTTTCTTGAATTTAATTGATTCATTTTATAATATAATATACTTATTATTATACACAATTTCAAAAGTACAAATATGAAATAAATACATTATAAGATACAAAACTACTATTCTAATAAATTTCATCCATTTTCTAAATTCATTCCATTAGGAAATAGTGTGTGATACCCTATATTCATTCTTTGTTCAAGTTTATTCAAAGCAGTTTTAAAATTCCCTGTACACAAATGGGGTCTGGCAAGTACACTAAATCTAAAACCTTCATTTGTGCCATTATGTGTATTGCAAAAATGAGCGGCCACCGGACTCTCCAAATTGCCCCTCCTTATGTCACCCAAATGCTCCAAAATACGGACCTTAATCTTGCTAGTGGTCTGACCAATATACCACATGGGTGGATCACAATCACATCCCAAAATATACACTACACCGGATGACATACAGTCAAATCTCTCAAAAGCAACATATCTCTTTCCATTTATTTTAACCCCATGCATATTTTTGATTTTGTTACAAACTGAACAACGGCCACAACTATGCATCCCAACATTACCATCTACCATGGGTTCCAATTTCTTGTTTAGTATTTCCTTTAAATTTGAATACCTTTTATAAGAGAAAGTGATGTGCTTTGGAAAAAGATGACTAACTGTTAAATCTTCACATACCATATGCCACAACCCTCTTATAATTCTCTCCATTGTGTCAGAAAAAATAGAATATCTAGACACAAAAAATATCTTGTCTAAATCTGAAATAATCTTAGAATAATCATTATTCTCATATCTATGTATCCTTAATTTTTGATTTTTACACAATTTCTGTTTCATAGCTAAAAGCTTATCATAATCATAACCTCGAGAAGAAAGTCTCTCCAAAATTCCATCACAAACTCTCTCCCAAAGTGTTTTATCTGAAGTATTTCTCAAATTTCTTTTAAACTCCCCTTCTGGTAGGGCCTTAATTAGGTGTGGGGGGTGCATGCTGCTGGCATACAGAAAATTGTTGACTGATGTAGGTTTCCTAAAGGTTCTATGTTGAACCAAACCATCAGTTCCTACATAGAACTCAACGTCAAGAAAAGGAATTTTGGATTGTGATATATGTGCCACAAATTCTAAACCATGATAATTCTTATTCAAATCCACCAAAAATTGATCAAACAAAGATGTCTCTCCCCTACACACAAAAATTAAATCATCTATGTAACGCTTAAAAAAATCAACATTGTTAACAAAAAATGTATTTTGAAACATAAATTCCTTCTCAAATTCTCCCATATAAATTACTGCATACGTGGGTGCAAATGCTGCACCCATGGCAGTTCCCTTTGTTTGCAAAAAAAATTCATTTTTCCACAAAAAATAGTTGTGTGTTAAACTAAATTCTAATAAGCTTAATAAGAACCTAGTTCGTGGTCCTTCACCCATCATCCTATGCATTGCTTCCAAACCCCATCTCTTGTTGATGTTAGTATAGAGTGATACAACATCAATGGTTGCCCAATAGTAATTCTTCTCCCATTTTAGCCCTTTTAGGGCCAAACAAACATCCTGAGTGTTTCTCACATGGGAGTGTTCTTTAGGAAGAAATTTCTTAAGATGAAAGTCCAAAAAGCAGTAACCCTCTCAACATAGGAGCCAATTCCTGAAATGATAGGCCTACCAGGCGGATTAATGACACTTTTATGAATCTTGGGTATGATATAAATATATGGGTGACGAGGTTCCTTTACTACTAACTTCTTCACATCTTTCCCTGTGAAGAAGCCTAACCTTTCCCCTCTTTCCAATAATTCAATAAGTTCATCTGAAAATAAAGTCAAAGGGTTGTTCAATTTTTCATAAGTATCCTCCAGTAGTAAATTGTTAACAATGTCCTCATACTTGTCAGTATTCATAAACACCCAATTGCCCCCCTTATCAGCCGGTTTAACAGTAACCCTATCCAACTTCATCCTTAATGCCTTAAGGGCCAGCCATTCATCCTTGCTCAAATTAAAAACCTTTTCATTCATACAAAAAAACTTGTGTGCTTGTTCAAGCTTAGAAAGCATGACATGCTCAAAAGCATTTATGGCCTGTGATTTTTTAGGAGGTATAAAATTACTGTCACCGGAAAAATGGGGGACATCAATGTGACCATATCCCTCTCCATAAATTCCCTCCATTCTGACATGAGGTTCACATACCTCTACATCCTCAGTTTCATCCAATATTAAACCTTCATAATCATATATACTCAAATTTAAGAGAGACTCATCTAACAAAACTTCACTTTCAGTTAAAGAGCATTTTTCTCTCTCATGAAAATAGACCTTCAGGTTTAATTTTCGAATAAAATCTTTCACATCCATAAAGATGTCTGCAAAAGAGGGTATTCTAGTTGGTACAAATTTTGTTCCTTTTGACAAAACGCTAAGCATTTCATCAGACAAAACCATATTAGAGAGGCTGATCACATTCAAACCCATATTATTATAAAAAGTGCCATTCAATTCCACATCATATTCTCCATCAGTACAATTTGCATTTTCAAAACGTGGTTCAACATCATTAACATGGTCAGACATCACTACTATATCAGTTTGGTTAGTATTCTGAACATTTTCAAGATCAGATTTACTGTTGGTGTTATTAACATCCCTATTTACGTGTTCAAAACACGTTTCAGACTCATTAATACTATCACGTATCCCTACTATAACATTTACGCTGACACTTTGGACATTTTCAGAGTCATGTTTACCAATAACATCATTAGCAGCTCTAATTGCAATACATAAATTTCGATGCATTCAGATTTTCACCTTTATTCACTGCCACCAGTCCCAAACGTGTATTACTATCATGCTTTGAATATTCAAAGACATGCGCACTATCAGTGTCTTCTAAGGGTGCACTAAACAGCACTAAGGCACAATCAGTTTTACATAAAACACTGGCTTCATTAAGTAACAGTGTTCTTTCATAAGAAGCACGCTGACTGTCTAAATTTAGTTTTTTGGTTGACTTGCAGCTGACAAATGACTTGTCTTACCCTGTTTTTTCCTCGATCTCGTCTGCATGTTAGTCGTATTCTTCCGATAATTCTGTTGGCCCCTTCGGTTCTCTTCATTCACATCTGAGCTTTCACCTGCAATATTTTCAAAACGCTCTTACGGCTACCTCCAGTCTCAATGGAGGAACATGAGGACGCTTCCTCACTTCCTGTTGTACGTTTTCTGGCGTTTTTTTGAAAACGGCGCCCCCTACGGGGCCAATTGTAGATTTCATTTCTCTCATAGTCCTGAATATCTCGGTTTAACTTCGATTTCTTCCTAGCCATGACATCATTTTCAATTTTTTTTCAATTTTTCATTAATGTCTTTGAAATTTAGCTGAAATAATGCAGTTGAGGCTCTACTAGTAAGGTCTTCTTATTTTCAGACAAATCACAGAGGATTGAAGTCACCGAATAATGACATACATTTGAGCTTCAGAGTTTGTATCCTTCAGAGAAAATGCAAGTGAGCACATATCTTGTTATTCTGTCTACTTTCTAAGTTGGTTAGAGGAAGGGGCAAGCTTATCAGTACTGTCAGCAGGCAGAATCTAATCTTTTATTCTGCCACTGTCATTTGCTGGCCCATACTGGCAGATTTTACAGTGTAGCGCTTGACCCGACCTTAACGACTTAAGTAGGGGGTGCTTAACATCTCTTAACATAAGAGTCTTACGCTACTGTAACGCTTAACTGATTTGTTTTTCATTCTGTTTACTGCTACTACTCCCTCGGTTTGCTGGAAAGCATTGTACAAGCTGTGCTCTGCTGGGTCATTGTAAGTGCATGCTTCTGCAACCCAACAATCCAGCTAGTGTGCTTGCACTTTTTGGAAGACTTCCTCCAGGAATGCCTCTGATGCAAGAATTGTAGTTCCAGGCTTTCCCACAAGAGAAGTTCTTTATGCATGACTCGACACAAACCTTTTTTTCCTGTGATGGATAAGTAAACATGAAATGTTCACTGCCATTCATTCACAAAGCACCTAGATTGCAAGTCAGAATCATTGGATGTTGTCAGAACCCATATGCATTGGAATCCGCATGTAAACTACTTTACCTAAATAAATCCATTTTGACCTATTTTTTTATTTTTCTCAATAATGGCATGTATAAAATAGTTGCTAACGAGGCCATCTTTTTCCCCCCATATCTTTTGTTGCAGTTTAAAGGTTATGACTGTGCATTAAAATGAGTATGGAATATTCTAACAGAAAAAATGACATACATTTTAGAGCTCTTTTTCAAAAGGCACTTTCACAGACCACATCAGACATGACATTACTGTTGTTTTGGTAAACCATATCATATTGGTTATATGTGTAATTAAGTAGTTTCCTCATCAGGTTAGGGGCATTCCAGCTTGCATCCACTTTTCTTGATCGTCCATATAACTTCCATGATTATGCTTATCATAACTAGTATGTATATAAGCACAGAGCCCTTAAAACAGGCCAAGTTTTGTTGTCCGTTTGATGACTGATACCGGAATTAATGCAGAATTACTGTTTCAGTGTAAAAGATTTTTGTAAATCTTAAATGTGCAAGCTTGTGTTATATGCATAGTAGTGTTTATGTATGTCTCTCGTTCTCTGTCTATATATATATATATATATATATATATATATACACACACATGTACATAAAGATACGTGTACATGCAATTATATAGAAAGATACAGACATGTATGTGTGTGTGTTAAAATTAATACAAACTGACTAATGTCCAAAAAGGTCATAAGGCTTGAGTGATTTGTGAGGTTTAAATGTGCTTATTCATTTTTACCTGCAGCTTTCACCTGCTAATGTTTGTATTCACTGGAAATCTAAATTGGATCAAGGTGTTCCTATTAGTGAAAAAAAAAAAAAAGAAATGCTCATGAAGGACAAAAACAGTAAAGCACACTTAAGTTTCCATTGTCATTCAATAATACAGCTGTGTTCATCAGACTGTTTTGCATTTTTAACAGTATGTTTATTGTCAGTCCTCTTAAACTGCTCAGAAATATGAGACACTGGTTTGTTTACATTTAAAATGTCCCTTTCTGAAGCACCCATGTTACTTAATAGTTCTTTTTGTTATCTCTGTGTCCTAATCATCTCCTTAGCTTGTATTTTATACTCTAAATAGTCTTCAAAACATGTGTTTTTAAACTGTTAGTATAACATTTACTTCTGAAAGAAAGAATGAATGCATTGTATGTTGCTATCTGTACAGCTGTGGTATAATCATAAGTTGTTTTGTGGCTTTTAGGCATGAATTTATTTTCAGAAGGTATAGCACATGTAGAACTTATTTTTTTTTTTATTGTTTATCCTTTATTGGCTGGCCTCTTGACCAGGGCATCAGGGAACTTCCTTTACTCTTTTCAATAGGTGCTATTGGATTCTTTACATCCACCGGAGCTAGCACCACCTCAGGTAGATGGGACCATGGTGTAACATCTCATCTGAAAGATCGCATTTTCAGGAGTGCAGCAGCCACCCCTTTTATGTTGCATCTGCAGCATCAGCAATCCGTCTACCTGGTGTGAGAACAAGACCCACAGCCTTCTGCACCAAAGCAAGTGTGCTACACTGCTAATGAAATGTTGTAGAAATACTTCAGTATTTCGCTCTACTTATCCACTTACATAAATACCTTTAGACCAGTTATTACGTATGGCCCAAGTTACTGTCTCTTCCAAAGGCTATGGGGATGTTCTTCGTGTTTCACTGTTGCAGTCATTACATTTGGGTTATCTGCTTGCAGGTAGCCCTCAGTCGGCCTGATTAACAAAGTCTTGGGTCCTGCGTCGGTTGCTGTCTCTTCTACCATGACGTCAGGTCGTCAGGGGTATAAAACATGCAGCCTACATAGTTACATCAGTCTTTCTTGCCATGCGGTTCCCGAAGCAGAAGCAGTTTGCAAATGCTGGTCGGCCGACTCTTGAAATTTTCGTTTTCGAGTTTCAGAACCGAAGTCTTCAACTAAAAGCTAAGTACTCCGTTGGGGAAAACTTTTTCTTGCTCTAAACCGATATCATTAAAAGTAAATAATTGCATTGTTTGTGGAAAGCAAATACCTCATAAAGATTTTAATTCGTACTGTATTCCTTGCCTAGGCCTTGACCACGACATACCTCGCCGTAGGTTTTGTGCCTTATTTAAACCACGAACTGTCCGTCGTCGGTATGTTTGCACTTCTAAATTTTTTGGTGCTCGGTTCAGTTATCCTGATATGTTAGCCATCTGACTACCAACATTCCGAAGAAACGCAAAGATAGACAGAGACAGGCCGCCAAGTTCGCTAGTACTCAGTGAGGCGCTTTCGCAGCCCCTGATACCCGCTACTTCAGATTCACAGGCCTCTACTGAGACCCATTTGGAGATGCGAGATGCTTCAACTGTGGAACCTGCGGATGTCTCTACCTTGGATGGGTCCAGAGCCGCTGTGCAGGCACTGGCTTCTGAGGGTGTATTCAGGCCTACTGACTTGCATATTAAACCAGCGCCATCTTCTTCTTCAAGGCCTAAACCTCGAACCATGCCTAGAAAACTGACGCCCAGACCGCATGGTCAGGCCTCTATGCCTAAAGAACAAATGATAAGAATGACTGAAGACCTCATTACTGTAATCAAGGGAAGCCAACCTTCCCTCTCTTGGAGACCTAGGACTGAGTTTGCTTTTGATACTTCTGACCAGGATTCTGAAATTTCTGTTTCCTGTTATGACCAGGCTTTACCCTTATCTACCTGTGAGGATTCTGATGCTGAGGACTCTATTCCCTCTGCTTCCCCCCAGAGGATTTCTCTTTTGGTGAAACCTTGCATACTCTCAGGGAGCTTTTTCGTTGTCAAAGTCAGGATTTTTCTGATTCTAAAAAGAGGCTTAGGGATTTCTTACTCCTGCCCCAGCACAGGCCTGTAGCTATACCTCCTGTACTGGACATTGTTGATGATGCCTTTTCGGAATCTAGCATGGCCCCTGACTCTTTACCTCCTGCGTCCAGAAAACCTGATGGATATTACAGGATTCCAGACTCTCAGAAGTTCCTTTTCAAAAATCCTACTGCAGATCCTGAAACCATTTCACAGGGACCTAAGGGCATTAAAGCTACTACTGCCAAAAATCCTACCGCCTCTGATAGAGACTCCAGGGCGCTGGATAGATGGGGTAAGAAGGTATACACTTCTGCAACTTTAGCCATTAGGGCCTTGAATTGCCAGTTTCATATGTTAAAGTATCAGCTGCATATTACTGGATTGCTTAAACAGAAAATTATGTTGACTCCTGATTGTGCTGAAAATAAGGATGTACAGGATTTTTATGCACTCTGCGATACAAATTGGTAAACATACATTGCAATGTGGTTTTGATTCACTAGAGGCATCTTGCAAGGCTGCGGTAACTGGGTCTGTACTTAGAAGGCATGCTTGACTTAAGGAGCAATCCTTGCCAGCTTATGTTAAAGCAAAATTACTGGATGCTCCCTTAAATCAGGGCCACCTGTTTGGCAACAAGGCAGAATAAGTTCTTAAAAAGATGGAGGAAAAAGCTAAATCTATGCAAACTGTTAAAGATTTTTTACAAATACAACCTCCAAGATTTAGTAGACATTGGCCTTCTAAGAATTGGTCCTTTCCTGCCTCTTCCAGACCTTCTCAGTCCAGACCCAGATCCAGCAGAGCACCCAGGCTTCAGTCCCAGGGGACGCACAGGACTAAGCAGTGGGGGGCCTCCACTTGCAAATTTGGGAGTAATAAAACTTCCCCCTATGTTAAACTGTCTCAGTGACTTCTTTTTAAAACTTCCAAGCACTTCTCAACTGACTGCACCATTGGGGGGAAAGATTGCACTTCATGCAAAGAACTGGGGACTCATTACCCAGGACAAATGGGTTTTAAATATAGTGTCCCAAGGATACAGATTTCACTTCCACATGTCACCAACTCCAAGCAGTTGGCCGGATCTACTTCCAAAGCAGTGGGCAGAGACCCAAAAGCAAGTACTCTCTCTCTTAAGCATAGGGGCTATTCAATTGGTACCAGAAGAGAAAAAGGGACAAGGTTTCTACTCGAGATTTTTCCTGGTACCCAGAAAAGACAATTCATGGCGTCCTATCCTGGACCTGCCTACTCTAAACACCTTTTTGTTGATTCCAAAATTCAAGATGCTGACTCTTCACCAGTTGCTTCCTATGCTAAACAAAGATGCCTGGTTGGCAACACTAAATTTAAAGGAAGCATACCTGCACAATCCCAGTCAGGGAGTATTGCAGAAGATACCTACGCTTCAAAGCAGGCTACACGCACTATCAGTTCTCTGCACTGCCCTTTGGCTTATCTACTGCGCCCAGGGTATTCACAAAGTGCCTAGCTCCAGTCATTGCATTTTGCAGGCAAAGAAATATTAAAATATACCAATACCTGGACAAGTGTCTAATTCAGACAGAAAACCAGGACATACTTTTGAATCATCTGGCTTTTGTACAGAGGGTGCTAACTTGTCTGGGGTACATCATAAACGAAAATAAATCACACCTGGTACCCTGTCAACAAATTATATTCCTGGGAGCAAGCTTGAATACAACTTCCCAGATGGCTTTCCTCACGCCAGAGAAACAAATTCACTTGACAACCTACTTCAAACAAGTGGTCACAAAAACCCTGCTATCTGAAAGGCAAATACTACAAGCCTTGGGGTTCTTGGCCTCCTGCATTCTTCTAATTCCATATATGCAAGACTGCATTTGAGGAAACTACAATGGTATCTAAAAAGCCTATGGTGTCAACATTCTCAGGATCTAGAAGCAATGATTCCTATCATTCCTTGTCTACGCCTAGAGTTCCTTTGGTGGGCAGAGGCCTGCCACCAAAACAAGGGACTACCATACACACTACCCCCCAAACCCTAACAACAGATGCATCAGACTATGCATGGGGGGGCACCTGGCAGGGAAGTGCATTCAGGGCAAGTGGAACCCAATTCAAATGCACCTTCACATCAGTCATAAAGAAATGTTAGCTGTACAGAATGCTCTGACAGCCTTCAAGGACCACATTCTTCCAGGACAATTAATGGTATGGACGGACAACACCACTGTTTTGTACTACATAAACAAGTAGGGGGGTACACATTCTTACCCCCTCTGCAGACTAGCCATGGCATTGTGAAACACAGCCTTGAGCTACCAAGTACATCTACAAGCTCAATTCCTTCCAGGAAAACTAAATACACTGGCAGGTGGACTAAGCAGAACCCTCATGGACCCACACGAGTGGAAACTGGAACCAAGGATTTTCAACATGTTGACAAGCAAATGGGGGGAGCCCAGATATAGACCTGTTTGCCTCCCACCAGGACTATCAATTGGAAAAATTTTGTGCAAGGACTCCCCACAGACAAGCTTGGAAGGTGGATGCTCTGTCCTTCAGCTGGAAAAACCTATCAGTTTATGCCTTTCCTCCTCTGCCTTTGCTCTCCAAAGTACTGCTAAAGATCAAACAAGACAAACCAAGGATGATTTTGATTGCACCAGTCTGGCCACGCTTACACTGGTGTACCCCCTCCTGCACAGTGTGTCACTGATGGCCCCATGGCACCTGCCTCATACTCATACCCTGCTGTCTCAGCAGGAGAACCAGATTCTGCAGCCTCAGCTTCAAACACGGAACCTAGCAGCCTGGCTAATTACCTAAGCTCTCCTTTACCATCCCTCAGTAAACCAGTGATGGATGTCATTTTAGAGGCAAGGAGGCCAAGTACTAGAAAATTGTATGCTGAAAAATGGAAAAGATTCTGTGCCTGGAACCCATCTCAAGGGATGAGCACAGCAGTGCCCAATTTACCTCAGATTTTACAATACTTAACTGAGATGCTTCACAAGGGCCTGTCTTTTTCCTCAATAAAAATTCACGCCTCAGCCATTTCAGCTCATTATAACACAGAACCTCCCCTCTTCTCTCTTCCACTGCCCAAGCAGTTCCTCAGAGGGGCCAAAAATTCAAGACCACCCAGAAGAGCTCCAACCCCAGCCTGGGACCTTACCTTTGTATTGGAGAAACTCACCCTTCCTCCTTTGGAGCCAGCTGCTACTGCAGATTTAAAATTCCTTTCTTGGAAAACCGCTTCCCTTTTAGCCATCACTTCAGCAAGAAGGGTATCTGAATTGCAGGCCCTTATGGCAATGGAGCCTTTCATCATCTTTCATGCGGGCAGGGTGTCCCTCAAAACCAATCCCCCTTTCATGCCAAAGGTGGTATCCAGTGTGGCCTTTAATCAGTCCATTCATTTGCCTACCTTCTTTCCTAATCCACAGAACAAAGGGAAACAGATTCTGCACTCCTTAGATGTGCACAGACAACTTAGATTCTTTTTGTACAGGTCTATTCTGAACAACTGCTGGTGGCATTTGCTGCAGGGACAGAGGTGAAGGCTATTTCAAAGCGAACTATCTCCAAATGGATAGGCCGTTGCATTCACTTCTGCTATAAGCACCAAGGAAAACCTATCCCACAGGGGATCAGATCCCACTCAACCAGGACTGCATCTACCTCTACAACCTTTCTCAGAGGCATACCTACCAGGGACATCCTAGAAGCTGCTACATGGAGATGATGTTCGTGTTTCACTGTTGCAGTCATTACATTGGTGTAATCTGCTGGCAGGTTGCCCTCAAGTCGGCCTGATTAACAAAGTCTTGGGTCCTGCGTTAGTTGCTGTCCCTTCTTCCATGACATCAGTCATCGGGGGTATAAAACATGCAGCCGATGCCATTACATCAGTTTTTCTTGCCGTGCGGTGCCCGAAGCAGAATAAGTTAGCAAGTGTCAGTCGACCGACTCGTGAAATTTTCATTTTCGAGTTTCAGAACCGAAGTCTTCAACTTAAAGCTAAGTACCCAGTTGGGGAAACTTTTTCTTGCTCCTTACCGATGTCAATAAAAGTTAATAATTGCATTGTGGAAAGCAAATACCTCATAAGGATTTTAATTTGTACTCTATTCCTTGCCTAGGCCCTGACCATGATGTACCTTGCTGTCGGTTTTGTGCTTTATTTAATCAGCGCACTATCCGTCGTCGGTACATTTTTGCCTCTAAATATTTCGGTTCTCGGTTTAATTATCCAGAAATGACGTTGATTAGCCATCCGACTACCGGAATTCTGAAAAAACGCAAAGAAAAAGAGACAGGCCGTCGAGGTCCAAAACCGCCACTGACGCTTCTAAGCCAGTTGCCAGTTCTCCGGTACTCAGTGAGGCGCTTCTGCAGCCCCTGATAACCCGCTACTTCTGACTCGCAGGCCTCTTCCGAGACCCACTTGGAGTCCGGTATGCCGCGAGATGCTTCTCCTATGGAACCATCGGATGTCTCTACCTTGGATGGGTCCAGAGCCGCTGTGCAGGCACTGGCTTCTGAGGGTGTATTCAGGCCTACAGACTTGCATATTAAACCAACTCCACCTTCTATTCTAAGGCCTAAATATCGATCTATGTCTAAAAAAAACGATGCCCAGGCCACATTTTGAGGCCCCTATGCCTAAAAAACAAATGATCAAAGTGGCTGAAGATCTTATTACTCTAATCAGAGGTAGTCAAACCCCCCCCCTGTCTAAGAGGCCTAGGACTGAGCTTGACTATGATTCTTCTGATCAGGATACTGTTTCCTCTAATTCTTCCAATGACCTAGATTTGTCCATTCCTACCTATGAGGATTCTGATGCAGAGGATTCCATTCCCTCTGCTCCCCCCCCCCCCCCGAGGACTTTTCTTTTGGGGAAACTTTACCTTAGGGGAGCATTTCCAATGGGAAAGTCGGGAATTTTATGAATCTAAAAAGAGGCTTAGGGATTTCCTTCTACCTCAGCATAGGCCTTTGGCTATACCTCCTGTACTAGACATTGTTGATGATGTGTTTTCGGAATCCATTATGGCCCCTGATTCCCTGCCTCCAGCTCCCAGTAAACCTGACAGACACTACCAGGGTTCCGGAGTCCCACAAGTTCCTTTTCAAGAATCCTGTTGCAGATCCAGAAACCATTTCTCGGGGGCCTAAGGGCATTAAGGCTTCTACTGCTAAAAATCCTACCCCTTCTGATAGAGATTCCAGGGTGCTGGACAGATGGGGTAAAAAGGTTTATACTTCTGCAACTTTGGCAATCGGGGCTTTAAACTGCCAATTTCATATGCCAAAATATCAACAGCATATTATGGGACTGCTCAAACAGAGAATGATGTTGATTTCAGACTGTGTGGAAAATAAAGATTTGCAGGATTTATTGCATTCTGCTGAACAAGTTGGAAAACATACTTTGCAATGTGGTTTTGATTCTTTAGAGGCCTCTTGCAGGGCTGCTGTTACTGGGTCTGTGCTTAGAAGGCATGCTTGGCTTAAGGAGCAATCTCTGCCTGATCATGTTAAAGCAAAATTGTTGGATGCTCCTTTAAACCAGGACCGCCTGTTTGGCAATAAGGCTGAAGAATTTCTAAAAAAGATGGAAGATAAAGCTAAATCTATGCAAACTGTAAACGATTTCTTACAAATGCATCCTCCAAGATTTAGTAGGCACTGGCCTACTAAGAATTGGTCCTTTCCGGCTCCTTCCAGATCCACTCAAGCCAAACCCAGACACAACAAAAGCACCAGGTTTCAGTCCCAAGGGACTCTCAGAACTAAGCAATGAGGGGCCTCCACTTCCAAATCTGGAAATAAGACACCCCCCCATGGTAAACAGTCTCAATGACTTTCCTTTAACATTACCAAGCACTTACCTTTCATCCACCCCTTTGGGGGGGGGGGGGATTGCTCTTCATGCAAAAAACTGGGAACTCATAACCCAGGACAAATGGATTATAAATATAGTGTCCCAGGGATACAGATTTCATTTCCACACGTTGCCAACACCAAACGGGTGGCCAGACCTGCCCCCAAATCAGTGGGCAGAGGCTCAGAAACAAGTACTTTTCCTCTTAAACATGGGGGCTATTCAACCAGTACCAGAAGAGGAAAAGGGACAAAGTTTCTATTTCAGGCTTTTTCTGTTACCCAGAAAAGACAAATCATGGCGTCCAATTCTGGACCTGTCTACTCTAAACACCTTTCTGGACATTCCAAAATTCAAGATGCTGACTCTTCACCAGTTACTTCCTATACAAGGCAAAGATGCCTGGTTGGCAACTCTAGGTTTAAAAGAAGCTTACCTGCATATCCCAATCAGGGAATCTTGCAGAAGATACCTACGCTTCAAAGCAGGCTACTTGTATTACCAATTCTCTGCACTGCCCTTTGGCTTGTCTACTGCACCCAGGGTATTCACAAAGTGCCTGGCTCCAGTAATTGTATTTTGCAGGCAAAGAAATATTCAAATATATCCATACCTGGACTATTGTCTAATTCAGGCAGAAAACCAGGCCATACTTATAAATCATCTGGCGTTTGTAAAAAGGGTTCTAACTTGTCTAGGGTACACCATAAACAAAAAGAAATCACAACTGGTACCCACTCAACAGATTACATTCCTGGGTGCAAGCTTGAATACAACTGCCCAGATGGCTTACCTCACATCAGAAAAGCAAATTCATTTGGTAACTTACTTCAAGCAAATGGCCACAAAAACCCTGTTATCTGCAAGGCAAATACTGCACGCCTTGGGGTTCTTGGCCTCCTGCATTCTTCTAATTCCATATGCAAGACTGCATATGAGGAAACTTCAGTGGTACTTAAAAAAGTTTATGGAGTCAACATTGTCACAACCTATAAACAATGATTCCTATCATCCCTTGCCTACGCCTGGAGTTGCTATGGTGGGCAGAGGTCTGCCACCAAAACAATGGACTGCCATTCACACTACCCCCTGCCGCCCAAACCCTAACTACAGATGCATCAGACTATGCAAGGGGGGCTCACCTGGCAGGGAAGTGCATTCAGGGCAAATGGAACCCAAATCAAATGCACCTGCATATCAATCAAAAAGAAATGTTAGCTGTACAGAATGACAGCCTTCAAGGACTACATTCATCCAGTACAATTAATGGTAAAGACAGACAACACAACGGTTATGTGGTACATAAACTAGCAGGGGGGTACACATTCCTACCCCTTCTGCAGACTAGCCATGGCCTTGTGGAACACAGCCTTGAGCCACCAAGTTCAACTACAAGTTTAATTCCTGCCAGGAAAACTGAATACACTGGCAGACGGACTAAGCAGAAATCTCATGGACCCACATGAGTAGAAACTGGAACCACGGATTTTCAACATGTTGACAAGCAAATGGGGGAGCCCAGACATAGATCTATTTGCCTCCTCCCAGAACTACCAGTTGGACAAATTTTGCACCAGGACTCCTCACAAAAAAGCCTGGAAAGTGGATGCTCTGTCTTTCAGCCGGAAAAACCTATCAGTCTGCGCCTTTCCCCCTCTGCCTCTGCTCTCCAAAGTTCTACTAAAAGCCAAACAGGACAAACCAAAAATGATTTTCATTGCTCCAGACTGGCCACGCCAACACTGGTACCCACTCCTGTGCAATGTGTCATAAATATCTCCATGGCACCTGCCTCAGACACGTTCCTTACTGTCTCAGCAGGAGAACCAAATTCTGCACCCTCAGCTCCCAACATTGAACCTTGCAGCTTGGCTAATCACTTAAATTCACCCTTAGCATCCTTCAGCAAACCTGTGATGGATGTCATCTTGGAGGCGAGAAGACCTAGTACTAGAAAACCTTATGTTGACCAATGGAAAAGATTCTGTGCCTGGAACCAATCTTTAGGGATGAGCACAGCAACGCCCAAATTACCTCAGATTTTGCATTATTTAACTGAGATGCTTCACAAGGCCCTGTCTTTTTCCGCTATTAAAATCCACGCTTCAGCTATTTCAGCTCACTGTAACACAGACTCATCCCCTGCTCAAACAGTATCTCAGAGGGGCAAAGAACTTGAGACCACCCAGGAGAGCTCCTACCCCTGCCAGGGACCTTAACTTTGTTTTGGAAAAGCTCACTTTACCTCCTTTCGAGCCAGCTGCTACTGCAGACTTAAAATTTCTTTCTTGGAAAACAGCCTTTCTCTTAGCAAGCACTTCAGCTAGAAGGATTTCTGAATTACAGGCCCTTACGGTAGTGGAGCCTTTCATCATCTTTCATGCGGACAGGGTATCTCTGCGGGCCAATCCATCCTTCATGCCCAAGGTGGTTTCCAGTGTGGCTCTTAACCAGTCCATTCATTTGCCAACCTTCTATCCCAATCCACAAAACAAAGGGGAACGGATTCTGCATTCCTTGAACGTGCACAGACAACTTAGATTCTACTTGGACAGAACTAAATTTCGAAGAAAATCTGAACAATTGCTAGTGGCATTTGCTGCTGGGCAGAGGAGAAGGCTGTTTCAAAACAACAATTTCTAAATGGATAAGCCATTGCAGTCATTTCTGCTATAAGCACCATGGAAAACCTATCCCCCAGGGGATCAGATCTCATTCCACCAGGGCTGCATCTACTTCTGCAGCCTTTCTCAGAGGTGTTCCTACCAGGGATATACCTGGAGTTCAGTACATATTTTCACCAAGCATTACCATTTACCAATTTTCTCTAAATCCAGAGCTGGCTTTGCCACTGCAGTCTTGCAGGGCCTTATAGCTGGTCCTAATGCTGTATAACTCCATCCTCCCAACCATAGCTTTGGGAATCTACCCAAATGTAATGACTGCAACAGTGAAATACGAAGAACATAGTGCAGTTGTGTACACTTACCATAAATGTAGATCTTCGAATGTACTCACTGTTGCAGTCCTGGTTACCCTCCCTCCAGCCCCGTTTTTCTCTTACTATACCTCTACTTTCTTTTACTATGCTTAAAAAAGCCTTTTTGGTGTATTTGCTTTTGGTTGGAGGTATATTTTTGTGTTTTTTAATTTTATTTGCTCCCCATTTGGGGGGGTACCTGACATCTGGGGCAAGAAAAACTGATATAATGGCGTCGGCTGCATGTTTTATACCCCTGACAACCTGAAGTTATAGAAGAAGGGATAGCAGCTGACGCAGACCCAATACTTTGTTAATCAGGCCGACTGAGGGCAACCTGCCAGCAGATTACCCAAATGTAATGACTGCAACAGTGAATACACTCGAACATCTACATTTATGGTAAGTATACACAACTGTACTTTCTGTACATACTTTCACCAAGCATTACCATTTGCCAATTTTCTCTTAATCCAGAGCTGGCTTTGCCACTGCAGTTTTGCAGGGCCTTATAGCTGGTCCTAATGCTATCTAAATTCCTCCTCACATCCTTAGCTTTGGGAATCTACCCAAATGTAATGACTGCAACAGTGAAACACAAAGAACATAGTACCGTTGTGTACACTTACCATAAATGTAGATGTTCGAGTGTATTCACTGTTGCAGTCCTGGTTACCCTCCCTCCAGCCCCCTGACTTCGTTTGGCTGTACCTCTTCTCTCCTTTTCAATGCTTAAAAGCTTTTTGGTGTATTTGCTTGCTATAACCTTGTATATTTATAGATTTAATTGCTTCCCATTAGGGGGGCACCTGACATCTGGAGCAAGAAAAACTGATGTAATGATGTCGGCTGCATGTTTTGTACCCCTGACGACCTGATGTCATGGAAGAAGAGACAGCAACCGATGCAGGACCCAAGACTTTGTTAATCAGGCCAACTGAGGGCTACCTGCAAGCAGATAACCCAAATGTAATGACTGCAACAGTGAATACACTCAAACATCTACATTTATGGTAAGTGTACACAACTGTACTTTTCTTCTTTATGATACAATGAATAAAAGGAACTTATTAAATTAGTTTCAGCTGTGTTGATATGAAAGTCAGGGTGCAGATATATTCAGAATTATGTTCCAAAAGCTGTTACCAGGCATTGATTATGAACCAGTACCCGTGTTTTATGTAGCTGAATAAGTTTAAATCCTGTCATCCCCTCTGTTATGACTCTTAACCCGCCACACTTCATACCTTGGTGGGCCATTGCGCAGTACTAAAAATTAAGTCAGTCTAAAACACTTAACCTGGGTGGTCTAGTTTTAAACAGTAAGTGGTAGAAGGTGATTTGTGTATTGGTGCTAGAGTGAAAGGATATTTGATGAGGGCAATATTCTAGTTTTTGTGTGAGTGCATTTTTTTTGCTATTACTTTAAAAGCTAAAGGAGAGAGCCTTTAACATAGACTTTAACTTTTACAGGGTTTTTTGTACCACTTTTTATGTATGAATTTTAAAGTATAGAATGGTAAGATGTAGTTATCCTTGTTTGATTGGTTACTTGTCAATTGATATTTAAAGGGACCTTGATGCACAGTGGGGTTGCCTTCAAGCAACCTTTATTGTTTAGCAAGTAGCATCACAACAGACTTATTGGAGATTAGGTTTATAGTTTATTTAGTTAAGTGAAGTCTACTTGCAGTTTTTCTTGTAGTGTGCTGTACAACATATCAGAAGACTATAAAATTATTCTTTCTAAATCTAATGTTGAGAGAAAAGGCCAAGTTTAAATTATTTTCCAAATATTATAAATGGACTGGGTTCCAAAACAGTGTCCTGTGATACACCACAAGAAAGAATTTTAGAAGTACAGAAAAAGGAGCCTACTTACAGATTACTGTTTCTGTTTGTTAATAAATTATTTATCCATAAAACTATCCCTGAGCCAGAGTTTAGTTTTTCCAGATTAGTAAGACACAGTTACTGTTCAGCAGTGTCAAACACTTTTGCTATGCTCACAAATATATCCCCAGTGAAGACCATCATTTCTGATATATGCACTAAAGCTGGGCAAAAAAAAAAAAAAAAACTGTAAAGCTGTGTAGCTGTTTGCTTGCTGACTGGAGACCATTTTTTTAAGTGTTTTAGTGATAAGGTTTTTAAATATGCTGTGGGTCAGTAATCATGGGGATGCAAGCGATGAATATTTGGGCAGCAGAATGATTGCTGCATACTTGAAAGTAGTAGGAATGATGTGTGAGGTACAAGCATGCTTCTTAACCGTCCCTAATTTTTGTCTTGTATTTTAGCCCTGTATCCCATAAAACATTTGTTTTTCTGGTAAATTACTGAGAATTACAGTCCATCACTAATGTCAGGAATTATTGTTCAGAAAATGCACTTGATGTGAAACCTACTTTTCTCTCAACTTTATAAGTAAATTTGAGTAATATTTAAAAACTATGCTTGATTTTGGGATGCCATTCCTACCATTATTTTTGGATTTGTCCAGAATTCTTGAACAAAAAATAGAGAGTTATGGGTAAGAGAGATCTTGAATAGGTTGCTAAAGGTTGGGATGCCATTCTTAAAAAAAAAGTGCATGGTGAAAAACACAAAATTTGACCATAGACTTCTTGTTCACATTTTTTTAATCTTATGGACACTTTTCATCAGTATATTTGAAGTGGAATGTAGGTCTGAACTTAGCTAGATGGTTTTGAAACACATCCCTATAGTCAGTGTTCTGATGAAAAAATGAGGTTGTGTTAACTGTTGTATAATTGTTAACATTTGATCCTCTTTGGGCTTATGTATTCCTTACATTCATTTGTAGAGGAGGTGTTTTGCAGCTTAGAATGACTACACTGGGCATTTGTTATTTGACCGTGTAAATTTTCCAGAATTGCTTTAGACAGGTAGCCAAAGCAGATTGCCAGTTTTGTGAGGAATTTTGCAGCTTTAATCTTCATTCATCATGTTTTCTGAGATTTAGGAGCACCTTGTGTAGTTCAGAATTGTGATTTTCTTCAAAGTTTTCCAAGTTGAGTTTCTTCGCCTCTTGAATTTGTGTTTTTAGTATCTGACATTGGGTATGGACACTTTTGTGTCCTAAGGCAGTTTTGCCGGAGGGGAAAAGCCTGTACTGCACTGATAAGAGTTGAAAAAGAATGTAAGCAAATGCTAGATCAGGGCTGTTGTTGAAATAAAGAGGAGTCCAATAAGGTCCATGCAGTAATTATATGTGGTTTATTTCCTTAGTTTCTGAAATAGGTCTGCATATAATAAGTAGAGATCGTGCCTCAGTTTTTCAATGACCATTTCATTAGAACAGAACAGTGGTCAATGATGCAGCTTGGTGGCATGGAGATACTAGTATTACAATGTGTAACTTTGCTTAGTACTAGGTCGATTAATGAATCATTTTACCTGAGGCAGGATTGGATCTAATTAGAATACTGGCTAGCTACTCCAAACCATTTAGTTTAAGCTTTTTGATTAGTTGTTTAGCAAGCAATCCTGCTGCATTAAATGAAGTTTGCTAGTATAATACCATTGTTGTTCTTGTTGGAACTATATCTTGAGTCTTTTTTGTTCCTAAAAAAAAAGGTAGGGGTTGAAGTAGGAGGAGCGCAAACTGTAGCTTATTGCAGATTGGTGTATTAATACAGAAGTGAATGTCCTTTAATTCATTTAAGAGCAACTTCTCTGGTAGGGTTGGCAGCTGAAACTTGCAGGATGTCCATGTTTAATGCATCTCTTACAAGCAGTAGTACCCTTCCACCTGTCTATATGCCAAGCCTGCTGTCTTTGAAGAGTGTAAAATTATTTTCTTTTATAGTTAGTCATTTACCCAGTATTATATAATTGTTAACATGTTTGAGTCCTGTTAATAAACATACTTCAAACTTTGCCTGTTTGTTATTAACACTGTTTCAGATGAGCAGACCTATTCTTTTCAAGATGAGTCATTGAATTCACAAATGACTTAGTCATCCTGTAGGAAGGTTTGTCCCAAGTAAATAAATGGTGCCAAAATCATGGACTGAAAATAAATGCCAAAAAAATGTATTATTGTATCCTTTGGGGAAGTCATCTACCCCAGGGATTTGTCACATTGACAATATGCCCCTTAGAGTTGACCCAGTTGTTCATGATTTGGGAACTTATGTGGACAGTGACCTAACTTTTGATCAACATGTGTCCGTTATAAGAAAGTCCTTCTGTATTGCACAACTTATAAACAAGGGGATTGTCTAGATTTAGGGATGTCATTGTCTCCTTTACTCTGCCCTCATTAGGTCAGTCATTGAATATGATGCCACCCTTTGGCATGCATCTCTCCAGACACGTGCAACAACTGAAATGCCCACAGAGATACCGTACTAAAAGGACATAAGGCCTAAACAACACATCCTACATGGACCAACTCAAAGCCACGTCACTACACTTTGCATCTTACACTGCTTAGGTGACATGTCTAGCATGCAAGGTATCCTCCCACACATTACTAATGGATTTACTGCACATTACCAAAGGACACCGCTGCTGTGGAACAGACTCCCCATCCCCATAAAACAAAGTTCATACATGTCCATATTCAAGCACAATTTAGATCCATGGATGTGAAACAGGAAATTTACCCCAGGACTGCCCCCTGTATTACTAATGGATAGAGGCAGCTCCTAAATGCTTTATCTCATGCATGGGTCCCTTCAATTATCTATGATATGATCCCAGTTATTCTCATTAGGGGTAATAAGTAATTATCAACCATGGGATGGGTAACGCCATTCTGTAACCAAATAGGATAGGTTATCTCAAGCACAAAAAGAGAAATTGACTAGGCTTAAAATGGCAGCTAGCCTAGTATTTGTGTATGACCCTACATGGCATACAGGGAGAGGGAGCAGACAGTGCTGCTCAGATCATTGATGAGCAACATATCCATGAAGATAGATGGCAGTCGCCCTCCATTCTGCCCATACTGGCCATAGCTGTAAGACGATCCACATGTAAGGGTATGATCATAGTTTGAGCATACTGAATGACACACATGCTGTTCCAGAGATAGCATCCCTGCTACCTATAGCCACAGCAAACAACACACTGGAGCATGCCCATTCTCACTGTTGTGACCCGTGATGCATCTTAAGCTCCGGGGATACTTCACTAGCCAACTTGTTCCTGGTCATGCAGTTCTGTGTTGTCAGCATCTCCTATTAGCCCATAGAGCACCACGCTTATCAGTGGTATCATCTTGGTGGTTTATGTTGTACATTTGTTGGCTCCCACTATGAGACACCACATAGGGATTCCATTACATGCTTTTTGAGTGCTGTACTTTCCGTACCCAGGACCCCATCAAGCCCCAAAAATGCAGGTCTACGCAATACTCAGAGTCAGTTCTCGTGACATGACAGCTGTACCTGACCACTGGAGGTTATGATGCTTTACTCCACTGAAACTGATACCTGCTTGTATGGCTATCACCTCCCATAACTCTTGATCATATGAAAGCAGTAGTGCCACCAGGGCACACCCACCCGTGTAAATTAGGATGACTGCTTTACTCACCCTCTAACCAGTGTTGTAAGGTAATGTCTTTTGCACAGTGTGGCCAGTCAGTGCACTATAGTGTGTGATAATGCATAGATTCATTTTAATCTGTAGTGCCTGTATCTTGGCCCATAGTTGTGGGACAGATGTTGCTTCTTTGCCAGTGATGTGTATATTGCACCTGCCTCTGGCTTGCATGGGGATATTGATGCAACTTTGTTCCTCCAATGACTGTATGTCCGACTCTTCATCCAGTGGTGTGATAAGTTTCTCTAGGCGGTACTGCAGTGTTTTCGTGCTGTTATCAGTGTTTGCTTACAACCATGTTATGTAGCAAGGTTCTCACCACAAATGTTTGGCTGCAGGTCTCTGGTACATACTGCAGTGCACTTCCAGGTTTATTCAAGCAGTGGAACCATCCCTTTAGGAGTCGACAAACACATTCAACAATGTTGGGTGTCTCCAGGTCCGTGGTGTTGTAAACCATCTCAACCCCAGTCTGGAAATTTCAGATGAAGGTCATCACCCCTGGTTCCAAGGTATAGCCAGCATCACCTGAAACACGCACGCACAACAGTGGGCACCATTATATGTGGCCTGATGCCTGCTTGAATGAGAACCATATATACCTACCAGAGTGCTCATTTACCTGTAAGGTGACCCTGAGGCAAGTCACCCAACAAGAAACATATGAAGAGGTTGCGCAAGTGCCAAATGTGGGAGTCATGGGAGTTGCTTGGGTGGTGCACAGACAGGTTGTGATGTACAGGGTAGCATGTACTGAATGACACACATGCTGTTCCAGAGATAGCATTCCTGCTACCTATAGCCACAGCAAACAACACACTGGAGCATGCCCATTCTCACTGTTGTGACCCGTGATGCATCTTAAGCTCCAGGCATTTGATGCAGTGGAAGCCCTTCCACTTGATGTGCTTGTCACTGTGCAGAGTAAGTAGGGCCTTAATGGTGATGTGTGTACAAGCCAGTGGCTCCAAAGACTTCAAAGAAATGTACTATGTTGTAAAATGCCTCT